>NC_085138.1:352720895-352726785 GCF_035046485.1 Aedes albopictus
CAACAACGGGAAGGATGCGTACTACTTTTGACTTGATTTAAAAACGTCGCGAGTTGGGTCGCGTCGCGACTTGATTGTGCGACGTCCGGTTCGGTGGCGGCCCGACAATATATTAAACTGACGAAGTTGAAGGGGTGAATCCAACTGAATGCGTCTGACGATGACCGAAATAAAATAAAAAATAAAAATATTTTTCACCGAATTTACCAATGAATCCACAAATAACATACCTGAACCGGTTGTGTTCCGGAACTGGTTCCAGGTGTCCCGCCGGAAGTGTCCAGTTAAAAAAGTGAACCAAACCCATGCATATGTAACATCAAATCATCAAAAATGTGGTATAACCAGATAAACGGGCAGCAAGAAAATAGTCTCTGACTACTCCTAAGATTACCAGCAGTGTTCCAGAATCAGAAATGGATTCATCGCTAAAATTACGAAGGTGAACAAAATCAATGCAAGCGATAAATATGCGTAAAAGAACAAAATCTCGGTAAAAATTTAAGCGATCTTGTCAAATCACACCATTTTAGATTCCTGAGACGTAATTATACAGTAGGATGAATCAACGTTGCCTGGGGAAATTTTAATTTTATAGCATCAATCCCCTTTTGCGGTTGAAATTACTAAACACAATGTTGATGCAACTGTTTGAGCCCTCGCGCTCTAAAACACGGTTGAAATTTGAATGGGTTTTATTATGAGACATTTAACTAGCTTGCATCTTTTTGTCAAATTACATGTAAAGGAATAACATCAATAATAAAATCTCAATTTTTGGCCCAAGTTTCCAGGCGAATAACTTTTTTCACAAGCGTCGGATCACTTTGCGGTCTTCGGCAAAGTTTTCCGGCATATCCTAGGCTATACTTCAACGTCCTTGATTACATGGTATTAGGCAAAAGAATTCAACTTATGAGTAAAATGCAAAAAAGTGCGTTTTCCCATACTAACATCCATACAAATTTCGATCGCAATGCGGAATACGGGGACACAACCAATCGGTCCCAAATTTTGCACAGTTGTTTTAGACGCTAATATAGATTGAAAAAGCTTTGTTCCTGGTTGATACGATCAAATTTAAAGTTTCCCCATACAACGTTGAGCCACTCTAGTCTAATCCCCATGCTTTCTCACTCGTAGCAAACATTAAGTAGCAAGTCCCTCAGCAAGGATCGCCTGAAACCTTTGATTTACCTGTTTAATAGACTTTCACCCACGGGACAGGTGACCGTAGTGCTATTCTAAGCCAGCAGCAGCACGGGCTGGTTGCGTTTTGTACCACTTTGAAAAAGAACTATAACGCATACCCTTAACCTAACGAGGAAATCAATGTGAAATTCACACGCTATTCAGATTATCCGCATGAAGTAGAGCTGCCTAATTATGTTGTTAAGACTTCCGAATCACCCACAACCGCAACCGCACTAAACTCCCAAAATCGGGTCCCCCGCCCCATCCAAAGGATTTGGGGATGAGCGTTCGATGATGGGCAATAATCTCCTCTAATCGTTACGAGGAACAAACTCGAACGACGACGATACAGTCTGTGGGTACCACCGCATAACCAAAGCGGCAGCATCAGCTTCACAGTGAACCACGACGGCGCGGCGGCGCTACTAATGGGTTCCGTCCGAAGAGAACGCGGTCGATTAGGCATCCCAACAACTACTGAATGAGATGATGACCAGCAACCGGTCGGTCATCTGCTGCACCCGTGCTGCCTGCTGCTCCATGTAATTAGCAGCTTTTCCAGGCGTATGCTATATAATTGACCACCAACGAGAGGCTTGAACCAACATGTGGATGATTTTGTTTACGCTGGACACTGACTGCTGGTGGGGTGGTGGTGGGGGCACATCCGACCGCCACGAGTGCTACTTAACTCCGTCATTCATAACGTCAATTAGGTTATCGAAATTCGATGAAATTACCGTGCTTTTGGAAAAGCGGGGTAATTGCCGACATGTCCACACTATCGTTGATGTGGTACACACTCAATTTCTGTTTCACTGTTCGGTAATTTATTTTACGGATAGTACACCGCAAACAACCTAAAATACTGAGATTTCAGCATTCTGCATTGAGAAATACTGACGATCGGTTGTTGCGATGGCTTTTTACTGAAATTCAGTAGTAATTTTTACTGAACACATTGCAAAAATGGTGCCTCGCCGAATCAGCTCAGTGAAAATAAAAAGTCAGTAAAAACAAGTACCGAAATATCAGCACACAATATATTTTTACTGAGCATTCGGTAAAAATAATTGTAAACATTCGAGGAATCGAAAGTAGACGTCAAACGGAAACAATGATCTGGAATGTTTGCCATCGGCGATCGACGACTTCAACGAATTAGCAGTTTATAGATTCTTCAGTGATTATTTTATCCCAAATTCTACGCCTTGGCCAGCTGGTAAGCATTTAAACGAAAATAAGCAATGAATTAGTGCTATTTCTAAACGATGCTATAGCCGCAAATGTGCGGATTACAAGGTTTCCGCGCCCACATATTGAGTTTGTGTTTGGGTTTGGTAGGACATCGTACCACAAACTCATTCGAGTTTGTGATCTTATTTAATGATATTCAATATTCAATAAAATCAGAAATCATAAAAGAACTAGCGGGGAACCTTGCAATTTGATGACAGCCAGCGACGATCCGGTTAAATTTTCTCAAATAGGCACACTAGTTCATTACAAATTATCAAGCGCTTATCCCGGGAGGCGCAGTCTCGATTGAGTTCTTATGTGTGAATATAGCTGGCCAAAGTGCGATTAACTTTGGAATAGAAGCGGTGGGAATGAATGCTTATTTTTTCAGCGAATGCTAAGAATCTTCACCACAATTTAGCATGAAAATGTGAATTCAAGCTTTACATCAATAAGCAATAAATTATGGAATTAACAGAAAACTGAGATTTCTGCCTGCACCAAAGAGCTGAAATACTCAGTAACCTGAAGTACACAAAAAAGTACCGAAAAAGACAGCATTGATTTTGGTGCCAATAATTACCGACTTATTCAGTATATGATTTGACAGATGATGGATTTTTTACTCTACTGAGTTTTCGGTATTACCAAAAATAACTGAGTTTTCTCTGCTGTTCAAAAACCCAGTAAAAAATTACCGAGTTCGGTAATCAAATCTGAGTGTGTAGTAAAGTGCTGAAACGTTATTCAGTTGAGTTAATGTTTCCGTATATTGATTCGTTTCAAAGAAATATTTTTGATAAAATGTTTTGAATCAACACTTACTTTACTTACCTTACCGGTCAGACTAAGATCTGAGTGTCCTTTGCTGCAGGTAGGAGTCGTTCCCTATCTACCCGGTCCATTACTGCGAATTCCTCGTTCCGCACTCTGCGTAGGGTCCGAAAATCGTCCTCCACGTCTTCTTGTACCGGTCGGATGCCTCTCGAGAACCGTTTTAGTCGGGTTGCTATCCGACATCCTGACGTGATGTGATCCGCCAACCGTAGCCTCCCGATTTTTTCGGTGTGGACGATGGTTGGTTCTCTCATCTATACCGTCTGCCCCCGTTGGTTTAACCACATCTAATCTGAACACTTTTTAATTTGACTCCCGCTGATCTGCACATCGTTCAGACTAAAAGTGTCATTATGCTTATGGAACGAGGTGAAACGGAACGCAGAATCAAAACAAAACAGCGAAAACGATTACCAGCAATGTGTTTTTCGACGCCGACAGGGATTTCTCTGGGATTTTTTTATGGATTTTTTTCCGATATTTCTTCAATGAACTTCTCTTGTAGGACTCCTCTAAGCATTCCTGATGGGGTTACACTTTACACTAGAAATTTCTGCAGAGATTTCTCCAGCATTTCCACCTAGGATTTCTCTAGAAATTCTCATTATGACACTTCTTGGAATTCTTCTAGGGATTCCTCCAGTAATTCCTCATGTGATGCCTTCAGAAACTCCCATAGGCCTTCCTCCGGGAATTTTAGCTGGGGTTTCCCCAAGCAACTCCTGCTGCGGTTCTTCCAGCAATTTCTTCTAGAACTTTTATAGAAATTCTAACTGGGGCATCTTCAGGAATTCTACTAGTGATGCAACTAGAAATTTCTTCGAGCCTTCTTGCTGGGATTCTTCCGGAAAATCTTTCTATGATTTTTCTAGAGATTTCTTCAAGCATGTATCCAGGACTTCCTCCTGAGGTTTTATCCAGGGGTTCCTCATGGAATTTCTCCACTTTTGGTCTTCTTCCATGAATTCCAGCTGGTTAAGCAATTTCTATCAGGACTCCTCCGGAAATTCTAACTGTGTTACTTTCAGGAATATATCTAGGGATCTCTCCTGGCATGCTTACTTGCTGCAATACTTTCGGAAATATTCATGAGATTCTTCCAATAATGCCTCCTGCGATTTCTTCATAGACTCCTCAATGGATTCCTCCAGAATACCTCTACCATAATTCTTCCAAGAAGAACTGTAGGAATTCCTTCTGGTATTTAATCAAGAACTTCTCTTAGGATTCCCTGCAATGCTTGATGAGATTTCTCAAATAATTCCTGTAGAGATTCCACCAGCAATACCCACTAGGATTCCTCCAGAAATTCCTTCAAGAACTTTTGGTGGGACCATTCAAGGCAATCTTCCATGGATTGTTCTAGAAGTTCTTCCGGTGATTCCTACAAGAACATCGTCACAGGTTTTATCCAGGAAATCCAGCTGGAATCGCTCAAACAATTACAAATCGTATTGCTCAACCATGTTTCCGCGAGTCTATGAAATCTATAGTCTCTATAGTGAGCTTGCGTCTGAGGTGCCACCTGGAGTGATGCAGTCGATAGTGAATACGGAAAGTTTTCTGAATGGGATTATCCGGTGAACTTTTTCCTTGATGTAGGCAGCACCCTCTCAGAATGTTATAAAATTTTGTAGGTTTCAAGACTTTATCTTTTCAAGCAATTTTGCATATTTTATTTTTTTTTTCAAAAATAACCTAGACTAACACTTAAAACGACACTCACTCGTAGTTAGTGGGCATGATATGCGAGTGTGTTGTGGATTGGCATCTAAGCCGAAAGAGAGATGGGTTTGTGAAAAAGGAGTGTTCACGGTAAGGCATCGGAGTCAGTTTGGCTTTCTATTCCGCAGAATCAATACCTCTTCTGTGGCTTAGTTGGTTAAAGCGCCGGTCTAGCGAATACGGAGTCGTGGGTTCGAATCACATCTGAACGCGACTTTTTTTTTTACAATTTTCTTCTCTCAATTTGTCAATTAGCAACATTCTGCACCTTCTAATTACATTTTTTTCAGTATGTCTCAGACGTACCAGCAAATCTGGTAAATGCCAGTAAATTGCAATATATATCATTGTATAATTGTTAAATCCATGGGAAAACAATTCAAGGTCATGAATTAATTCAAGAATTTCATTTATTTTCTTTCACATTACAAGAGGATTTCACAGAAAAATATGACATTGGTATGATGAATCGTAGAGGCAGGACGAATCACTAGCAGATAGATCATCAAAAAGGCAAATTGCAGAATTGCAGACCTTTAGTGGTATGTACTCCAAAGCGAAATACTTATTCCTATAGACAAGAAAAGCTCACAGTTTATACAACACTGTCCTAGCTGAAAATCCCCAGCAGTTTTCGCATTCTATTATCCTTTGTTTTTATCTTTTTTTATTTTATCTGGCGTGCCGCTCCAACTAGAGCAAGGTTTGCGTCTCAGCTTTTTACGAATACTTCTACAATTATTACCTGTAAGCTTTGCTCGTTGACTCATTTATGCTTTCGTATATCATGTGGTACGACGATACTTTTTGTCCAGGGAAGACAAAGCAGCTTCCATGACGATAAGATGCTAAATCAACTGGGAATCGCACTCAGTCACCCTCAACATGACAGCGA
>NC_085138.1:353026808-353102551 GCF_035046485.1 Aedes albopictus
ACCCCGTTGGTTCCAGAGATGCCATGCCTGATCGGGTTGAGGCGCAGCGGTCGGGAGCGCTTATTCGTAGGCAAGTATATCGATTTTGTGTGTTATAGTCAAAATACTGTCCCAGATTATCCCCAACAGTTGAATGTGACAATGATCGACCACGATGACCCAGAAACATTTACCGAGGCGTTATAGCGAGATGACCACAGACTGTGGGAGGAAGCAATGGAGGATGAAATCAGAGCTCTGGAGGAGAATGAAACTTGGGAGTTGTCCGAGCTTCCCCCAGGCAGAAAGGCGATTCGATCAAAAAGGATTTTTAAAACCAAACGTGGAGCTGATAGACAGGTGGAACGGTACAAAGCGCGGCTGGTAGTGAAGGGATGTTCGCAGCGACCCGGAATTGACTACACCGAAGTCTATTCACCAGTTGTTCTGTATTCGAAAATACGTTACCTGTTGGCCTTAGCGGTTCAGTTCAATTTGGACATCGAGCAAATGGACGCAGTAACAGCATTTTTGCAAGGCAAGTTGAAGGATGAGCATATTTACAATTTACGTGGAGCAACCTGAAGGCTTCACTGGCAACCCAAAGAAGGTGTGTAAGCTGAAGCGTGCGTTGTACGGGCTCAAACAATCGAGCAGGGTTTGGGATAACCAGCTGGACGAGGCACTTACGTTCGGCCTTACAAGATCTAATCTAGACTCGTGCCTGTATTTTATCATTGAAGGTGAAAGAATGACGTTTATTACCGTATAGGGTATCGCACCATTTGGGCAATGGCTTCTATATTCGTCTGTTTGCCACTATAACTCAGTCAATTTTGAACCAATTGACTTGAAATGTTGTAGGTATACGGGTAGATACTATACCTATGTCACCGCATTCCAAAAAATGTGTCAATTGGTTCAAATTTCACTGAGTTATATCGGAAAACTGACGAAAATAGAAGCCACCGCCCAAGTGGCGCGATTCCCTATGTGGACGATTTTTTCATTTTTTTTTCAAACGATACGGAAATGAAGCTGAAGCTGAAACGCTTCCTGAATAGCAGATTCAAAATGAAGGATTTAGGCGAAGATAAATTTTGTCTGGAACGGCGAATAACAAGAGATCGCGAGAAAGGCAAGATTTTCATCGATCAGAAGAACTACCTACATTGAGGAAATTTTGAAGCGATTCAATATGGCAAATAGCAATGCTGTATTGACTCCTCCTGCGGATGCAAGTTTGAAGCTAGACAAAACGATGAGCCCCAGTACTCCCGAAGAAGCTGAAGCGATGAAAGCTGTTCCGTTCAAGGAGGCGGTTGGTTCCCTTTTATATGCGACTCAAGCAACTCGACCGGATAAACATGTCACATGAATCACTGAAGCACGATTGGAATATTCGGCGAATGGAACCTCGCAACTGACCTGCTATACCGATGCGGATTGGGGAGGAGACGTGGATACACGGAAATCAACTACGGGCTTCATTTTCATGAAGATGGGAGGAGCTGTTTCCTGAAGCGTAAAACGACAAGCAACCGTGGCGTTATCGTCCTATGAGGCAGAGTTTATGGCACTATCGGCCAGTGTTGAGAATACTCACTTGCAAAAGTTATACTCACTTGCTTCTATCTCAGTTCAGAAGCAAGTTATCAAAAATCGGTGTGTGAAGGACGTTTACATTGTAATGTTACCTAAAATTTTGCCGAATAAAGTAAGAGTCGCACACGCATACCAAAGTCGCGAAAGAACTGTGAGCACGAGGTGAGTAAAATGAGTATAATTTATACTCACCTCGTGCTCACAGCTCTATAACTACATCAGTATGCGTGTGCGACCTATCTTTATTCGGCAACATTTTATATATAACTACAATGTGAAAGTCCTTCAAACAACGTTTTTTGAGAGCATGCTTCTAAACTGAGATAGCAGCAAGTGACTATAAATTTTCGCAAGTGAGTATTTGCAACACTGCTATCGGCAACGGTTCAAGAGGCTCACTGGTGGCAACAGCTACTGGTATCAGTTTTGTGTCACAACCAATCCGCAATCTGTATCACCGGAAATAATGGCTTCAAACCCCGGACCAAACATGTATCCATTCGTTACCATTTCGTTAAGGATTCTATCGAAAATGGCGACATCAAACTTGGGTACATGTCAGCGCTTGAAAATTGAAGCGTTTTACCTCAGACGAATCAAAATTTGCTCTTCTTTGACCGACGCTTTTCAACCCAAAGCGGTAGCAATACGCCTTCATTGGCTAACATGCTTCAGAAGCAAGTGGGAGCGGGAGCAATAAAAAATATGAGTGAGAGTGAGGAACGACGATTCAGCGCCGTGCGGCTCTCTGAATCTCTCTCTTCGCCAGTGTATACGGCAATGAATATACTTGATTTTTATCTCGTTATTACAGTGCAAATGACATAAATTCGAATTAAATCGATTATAATAGTCACATCCATCATTCTCTTATGGATAAATTGATTATTTTTACAAGTTTTGAGCTAAAAATAAATCCACTGAATCATTTACGCATCTTCAGCCTCACCGTAGCAAGTGAGAAATAATCGTTACCACACCCTAAAATGAAACAACACAGGCTTGTGTACAATGTACACAGGCTTGTGTACAATGTACACAGATTTGTGTACTACTAGATCAGCCTCCACCCCTGTGTCAAATGTACACAGTCACTTTTCTGGCTCTAGCGCTGGTATGGGAGCAAAGTTCATAACTAATTTTCTCTGAACGATGACATGCATTATCAGGAATCGATCAGTGCAAAAATAATTGTTAATTTTGTTTTCATGCCAGCGCTGGAGCCGGAAAAGTATCTGTGTACATTTGACACAGCGGTGAGGCTGATCTAGTAGTACACAAATCTGTGTAACTTCTGAAACCGTGTAGTGATGGTTGGCGCTGGTGACTGATCGTACCATTCATATTCACTCAATTTCAAGCACTGGTACATGTCTAAAACAGAGCAACAAGCGGATGGATTCACAGCCGTTGGCGAGACTGAAGCATGTGGACTATGTGAAGTTCCGGAAGATGATAGGTATCGTAGGTTGAGTGTTGAAGCGTAGCGTTGCGATTGTAGTAACCTACGATTTAGTTATTAGGTCTTAGCAACCGAGTTTGTTATTAGCTAGTCAATAGATCCTAGGTCAATAGATGTGAAATAGTTATTAATGTAACTAGTTGCAAAATGATGATTTTTACAGCACGAGTTGTACACTTATCCAACGAGGCTTGCCTCGTTGGATAAATACGACGAGTGCTGTAAAAATCGAGTTTTGCAACGAGTTCCATACAAAATTTTATGCAATGATTTTTTTCATAATGCAACTCATTTGAGTTGCATAATATTCATAATGCAACTCAAATGAATTGCATTATGAAGATTATACAACTATTTTTCATTATGCAACTCATTTCAGTTGCATAATAAACCAGTTCGGAAAAATGGCCATTATGATACTGAAATGAGTTATATAAAATTGAAATTATGATACTGAATTGCATAAAAAAAATTTTGCAATGACTTTCATTAGAATATGATAGATTCCATCAATATCATCGTGTTTCACAGTGATTGAATGGGATCGGTCACGTGCTCTATCGTGCAAGACAGAAAAATGTGGATCAAGCATGCCGTGCTATAACCGTCACGCCGTGGAAACTGAGGTCAGACTGAGGTTATCAATCAAACAATTGCATTATGATTCATAATGCAACCGAAATGAGTTGCATTATGAAACATAATGCAATTGTTTAGTATCGTGCGGAAAAGTAGGTTGCTACCTCACCGAAATGGCAATTATAAAGTAGAATATTATAGTGCCGAGTTGCAAAAAAATAATTCATTCCTTGTTCAGACACTGCACACACCACACGTTTTTATTTCCACTAGTACGCAACGTCATTATGCCATATGGCATGCCACATTGCCAGTTTACCATGCTGGGCTAGGGTTAATACTTACACTCCAAGTTCCAATTCTTGTCCGTTTTTTTGCTCTTAAAGTTGTTGCCGTTGAATCAATTCGCTATCTTCCGTTTTCGGTTTCTGTAACAGTTTTAGGGTTTCGGAAACAGGCCTCCAAAGTACTCTGAAGTTTGTGACACAAATCTGACATTCTCAACCAAATTTTATATACGATGAATGATTACAGAACATTGTCTACGGTACTCAAAAAGCCTCAAAGCACCCCTAGAAAATTCATGGTACATGAATTGGGTGATCTAGGTCATCCAAACTACTCTGGAATTCATTTTCTTAAGATCTAAAACATCTACCATCGTTTGTGTGCACTCTGTTCAAGAAATTTAGTCACGTTGATGTCCATTACACCTTACAATGCTATGAACAACTTGATATTGTGGTAGTTGGACATTCCGTGAAATACAAATGGCCTCCAATACACTTTGAAGTTTGGCTTACGATATCTACATACTGTCTCTTGCTTTAGTTGTGAAAATTTTTCGTGGAATGTAGTCTATAATGCTGATGGAATCTCAGTGCACATCTATAATGCTTTTGGTACATTCATGGGATATTCCAGGCTTTCCAAACTATTCTGGAATTAGGAACTTCAATGTCTACAGGTTCTACGCTTGTTTTTCTTCACTCTATCGGCATTATTCTTTCACGACTGTGTCTGTTGCACCTCATTATATTACGAGTATCTGTATTTGTTGCTATTTGGGTGCCCACTGGCATACAAATGGACCCAATGTATTTTGAAGTATGGGTCGCAATATCTGTAAATCTTAGGATATTTCTGTTGTAGCGAATGCTTGCGAAATATAATCTACGCTACTCTTAGAACCTCAGAGTGCAATTCTGATAACTTAGCAACATTCACTTGGTGATCTAGGTCATCCAAACTATTCTGGAATTAAGACCTTCATGCTCTATAAGCTCCACTCTTGTATCTCTTTACTTTATTCTGCCACGATTACCTCTGTTGTATCTCATAATGTTTTGAGTATTTCTTTGTGTTGCTTGTGCATCCACTGACATACAAATGTTCTTTATGGTATTTGAAAGTGTCGGAAATTGCCCAAGCATTCCTCTAGGCGTTCCTCGGAAATTCCTCCAGGAGTCCCTCAGGAATTCATCGTGATGTTCTCCGAGAACATCCTACGAGATCCTAGGGAATGCCTCAGGACTTCCCGTGAAATTCTTTAGGAGTTTTGCAGTAGTTACTCGAACATTTATTCAGGAGCTATGCTGGAATTCCATCAGGAGTTCATCAGGAATTACTTCATGAACTTTTCGAAAAATCCTGCAGGAGTTCCTCGGGAATTCCTCCAGAAATTCTACGTGGATCCCTCCAAGAAGTTTTTCAGGGATTCCTCCAGGAATTTTCTTAGGAATTTATCCAGGGATTCCTCCAGAGATTTCTCTAGAAATTCTTCCAGGGATTTCTTTCGAGAATTCCTCCATGGACTCATCAAGGAGTTCAGTCAGGAATTTCTCCAGAGCTCCTTCAGGAATTTATCTAAGATTTCCTCCAAAAACTAATCCAGGGATTTCTTCAGGATTCAAGGGATTCTTCCAGAAATTCTTCCAAGGATTCCTCCAGAGTTTCCTCCAGGAATTCTTCTAGGCAATACTCAAAAAATTTCTCCTGAGAATTTCTCCGGGTAATCTTCCCGGGTAATTTCTCCAGAAATTCCTTCAGGAATACCTCCAGGAATTTCTTCATGAATAACTGCTAATTTATATATGAATTCATCAAGGGATTCCTTCAGAAATTCCCCCACGGTGTCCTCCAGAAATTCTTCCAGGAGTTCCTCCAGAAATACCTCCAGGAATTCCTCCACAAAATTATCCCAGTATACCTCCAGCAATTCCAACAAGGATTCTTTCCGGAATTCCTCACAGGGATTCTTCCTTAAATTATTTCAGGAATTCCATCAGTCATTCCTCCAGGGATTCCTCCAGGAATCCTTCCTGGATATACTCCAGGATATATTCCAAAAATTCTTCAAGCAAATACTCCAGGAGTTCTTTAAGGAATTTCTCCAGGAATGACTCAACGAATTCCTTCTGAAATTATTACAGGAAATAGTCTAGGAATTGTTCCGGGAAACACCCCAGGAATTCCTTCAAGAAATATTCTAGGAATTCTTCCAGGAATTACTACAGGAATTTCTCCAGAAATTCCCTCAATGCCAGTTCTTGCGGGAAATACCTCACATGAATTCGGAATTACTCGCACGAATAACTCCATAAATTCTTACAAGAAATAATTCATGAAATCCTCCGAAATTAAAAATTGAACAAAATAAATTCTAAATTTCCTCGCAGTTCAAGGAAATCCTTGAGAAATACCTTTAAGAATTTCCCTGGGAAACTCTTTAAAACATCCTTAACAAACTACTACATGAATTCTTGCAGAAAGTACTCCAGGAATTCCTCCAGGGTATTCTCCAGAAATTTCTTCAAGAAATTCTTGAAGAAATTCTTGGAAGTATTCTTCTAGGAATTCTTGGAGGAATTCCTGAAAAAATCTTCAAGGAATCCCTGGAGAAATTCCTAGAGTGATTCTTGGAGGATTTCCTGAAGGAATTCTTGGAGGAATTCTCGGGGTTATTCCAATAGGCATTTCTGGAGGAATTTCTGAAGGTATTTATTGAAAAACGCTGGAGGTTTTCCTAGAGAAATTTATAAAGGAATCCGTGGCCAAATTGCAGGACGGATTCCTGGAGGAATTTTGACATAAATATTGGAGCAGGTCTTGGAGAAATTCTTATTAGAGTTCCTGTTGAACTTCTTGAAAAAAAATCTGAAAGAATTCCTTGAAGGAATTCTCGGTGGAATCCCTGGAGTTGTCCCGGGAGTATTTTCTTGAGGAATTTCTGGAGGTTTTCTGAAAAATCTAGGAGGTATTCATAAAGGAATTTCTGGAGGATTTTTCAATTTCTGGAATTTCTGGAGAATTTTTAAAAATTTTTGAAGGAATTTCTTGAAAAATCCCTGGAGGAATTTCTGGCGAAATTCCTGAAGGGATTATTGGCAAATATATTAGAGGGTTCTCTGGTAAAATTCTTGGGGAAGGTACAGTAGGAGTTTTTGGAATTCCTGGAGGGATTCTAGACAGATGTCTTGGAGGAATTTCTGGATGAATTCTTTGAGAAATTCCTTCTGAAGCAATTTCCGAAGAAATTTCTTGGGGAATTGCTGGAGGAAACTCTGGAGGAACCCCTGGAGAAATTTCTGGAAGAATCCCTTGAATCCTGAAGAAATCCCTGGGTTAGTTGCTGGAGGAAATCTTGGAAGAACTTCTGAGGGAGCTATGGAGGAATTCCTGGAGGAATACCTGAATGAATTCCTGGATAAATCCATGGAGGAATCCATGCAGGAATCCCTGGGGGAATCACTAGAAGAACTTCTAGAGAAACCGTTGGAGGAATCCCTGGAAAATTTCCTGGAGGAACTCTTGGGAAAACTTCCTTGATGAGTTTTTAGGGAACGCATGAAGAAATCCTTGGGAGACTCCCGTGGAATCCTCGGGGAATTTCTGGAGGAATTTCCGAGAAACTCCTGCAGGATTTTTCGAAAAGTTTTTGAAGTAATTCCTGAGGAACTCCTGAAGGAATTCCAGCATAGCTCCTGAATAAATTTTCGAGAAACTGCTGGGAAACTGCTGGGAAACTTCTGAAGAATTTCACGGGAAGTCCTGAGACATTCCCTAGGAACTCTGTAACATCTAAAGGGCTAGCGCATTCCTATCACGCATTTAGAACACGGAAAATCACATTTCCTCACATTTGTTTATCTTCTTTTTTTCTTACATTCTTCATCTCTCTATGCTAACTTCCCTAATCGTATCTTCCCTAACATTTCGTGCACCATCTTCCGCCTCCATGAAGCAACAGCGTACCCAGTCCTGCCGACGTTCTTCTTTCCACCGCCTCGGTGTCGCCGGAAATGCCATCTATCTGCCGGGAATATGGTCTAGGGTAACGGTCGAATTTTGGACCCCCTAATCCGCACTAAACTCTTCATGCTGTAAGTGATTTGACTACATCCTCGACCACATCTAGCTTGCTTCCCGAGCCGGCTACTACTGCCGACCCGTAGAAAAGTTCTCGAACCGGACCTCGCTTCGACCGACGATACGATTTCTGCTACGCTGCACAAGAATGAGATAATTGCTCACCAGAGAACCGACGCTAGTCTCATCTTTCTGCTTCTCTCATCGGCGTGCGTGGTGTGCTTCACCCGAAAGCTCTCTGGCAACATCTCAATCGTACGTCTTGTTCGCCAAAGTCGGCGATAGAACTAGTGATCATCGTTGTCGCGTTGTCGTGTAGATGACGGAGTATGTGTAGCCGAACTGTCGCCTGTACTGAACTGAGGTATATGTGGTTTTGGTTGATGATGGATAGAATCGACGGGTCTGTTGCAGGGGCTCTCAACACGTGGTGCACGAATCATTTCATTCTCCATGCTCGAAATCTAGGACTTTTTTCTAATTTACATTTCAAACGTAACAACTCGTAGAGATGATGATTAACCTGGGCTTGTTAGGGGAATATCTGTAAATAAAAGAAAATCGGGTTAAGTACGGTTCCTTTGAATTCCACTAAGAATTTGCATCCTTTGACAGATACGTATTTCGACCTCAACTGTAAGGTCGTCTTCAGTGTCTTGTACTTGACTCGAGTCAAGTACAAGACACTGAAGACGACCTTACAGTTGAGGTCGAAATACGTATCTGTCAAAGGATGCAAATTCTTAGTGGAATTCAAAGGAACCGTACTTAACCCGATTTTCTTTTATTTAACTCGTAGAGATATTCTCGGAGAACATTACGATGAATTCCTGAGGGACTCCTGGAGGAATTTCCGAGGAACGCCTAGAGGAATTCTTGGGTAATTTTCGACATTTCCAAATACCATAAAGAACATTTGTATGTCAGTGGATGCACAAGTAACACAAATACTCAACAAATTATGAGATACAACAGAGGTATAATCGTGGAAGAAGTACATCGATAAAATAAAGATATACAAGAGTAGAGCTTGTAGAGCATGAAGGTCTTAATTCCAGAATAGTTTGGATGACCTAGATCACCAAGTGAATGTTGCTAAGTTATCAGAATTGCACTCTGAGGTTCTAAGAGTAGCGTAGATTATATTTCGCAAGCATTCGCTACAACAGAAATATCCTAAGATTTACAGATATTGCGACCCATACTTCAAAATACATTGGGTCCATTTGTATGCCAGTGGGCACCCAAATAGCAACAAATACAGATACTCGTAATATAATGAGGTGCAACAGACACAGTCGTGAAAGAATAATGCCGATAGAGTGAAGGAAAACAAGCGTAGAGCCTGTAGACCTTGAAGTTCCTAATTCCAGAATAGTTTGGAAAGCCTGGAATATCCCATGAATGTACCAAAAGCATTATAGATGTGCACTGAGATTCCATCAGCATTATAGACTACATTCCACGAAAAATTTTCACAACTAAAGCAAGAGACAGTATGTAGATATCGTAAGCCAAACTTCAAAGTGTATTGGAGGCCATTTGTATTTCACGGAATGTCCAACTACCACAATATCAAGTTGTTCATAGCAATGTAAGGTGTAATGGACATCAACGTGACTAAATTTCTTGAACAGACTGCACACAAACGATGGTAGATGTTTTAGATCTTAAGAAAATTAATTCCAGAGTAGTTTGGGTGACCTAGATCACCCAATTCATGTACCATGAATTTTCTAGGGGTGCTTTGAGGCTTTTTGAGTACCGTAGACAATGTTCTGTAATCATTCATCGTATATAAAATTTGGTTGAGAATGTCAGATTTGTGTCACAAACTTCAGAGTACTTTGGAGGCCTTAGAATAGCTCTGGGATCAAAACTTCAACAGACCACGATGGGTAGTAATACTTTGCATGTCTAGGACCAGTGAAAACTATTGATGATAAGCAAAACGATGAAATTTGAGCAAAAACATGTAGAATTTATAAAAAATACAAAGAAAAGCCACGTATTCTCGCCTCCCCGCAAAAGGGGGGAGGGTGCAAAGGGGGGAGGTACCATGCATTTCTTAGCACAACTATTCCCCTTGACTATAAAAAAAAATTCGGGGTAAAATGTTTTGAAACAAAGAAGATATTGCATTTCTTCCAAAAGTAGATCGTCCCGGGTGTTTGCGGGTTAAGCGGTTAATTACACCCTAAACTATACACTGTCAAGTATTTGTTTTAAGTGAATAAAAACAATCAAAACATATCCTTAGTTTTCAACCTGTTGATCAGTCTAAGCCGTTCAATTTGATAACTCCAGCTACGCCAGGGTGTTACGCCAAGAAGAAGAATATATGTATACCACAACGTTGCGTTGCGAAGTAGCTACCTGACAGAAATCTATGTTGATGCGTGGATTCCTGAATGGTAGGCGTGACAAACTAGATATCTTCAAAATCTATACCAGCTGCACTCGTAGTCTGAACATAGCCATAAATCACAGAAACTGCTTGTAAATCAATGTACAGTATGCGGCAGGAAAAAAATGCGAAAGTGTTTTTCAACTTCAAACCTCATTTTCGTCCATTTGACATTAACCAATCTATGTTTCAACGTTCCATGATCTATAATAGGCTTATTTTCTGAAAAGTTAATTAAAAAATTTCCTATTTTGCCTGAAGATGAAGACAACCAGAATTTTCAAACCGCAGAAAATCACACAGGTCGCTAAATTTCGCATCTGATAAAACAAAATTTTTGATTTTCTCTACAATATCATCAAATATATGTACTTATTTCATCTGGTATGTGAAACTACATGGCTCTGGATCAGTGTAGTCTGGTTGTTCATCGAATTTGAGCTAATTTTGTTACTGTTATAGTCATTTTGTTTAATGACCATTGGGCGCGCAGTTTATTGATATCCGCTTATTAGGCCTACATTATCACATGTTAAACATCAAATATGTTCATTTTTATTTTTCAGTGCTAGAATATAGACATTGACTGATACAATGTCATGAAAAAATAGTCATATATATCCCATATTAGCGTGTAATAGTGCCTTGAACTTTTCGCATTTTTTCCTGCCGCACCCTGTATCTATAAACACCGTTAACATTCAATGATCATCATAATCGTAAACTGTAAAAAATGTCCTTCCAAATCCTCATTTGAGTACATATCTAAGCAAGGTATCTTATAAACGAGCAACAATCATCTTCAACGCCTTCAATCTTCTCCTCCCGGTGCTCCTAAACATCACCGTAATTGAGAAAAATCGTTTATCCTCCTCGCTCGGTAACCCAATTCTTGACCCATCTTCTTTCACCCTATCGCCCAATTCAACAGGCATTTGCCGATGATGACCACTATCGTCGTACACATTCCAGCCCCTATATATTTTCTCGGGAAAATTGGACTTTATGGGTAACGGAACGGAGGGGATGCTGACGAGGGAGGCTGAAGGGAAAAGGTCAGCCAACGACCAACGTTTCTCCGTTCGGTCGTTATAATTTCGTTTATTGACACATAAAGACACCGTTGTTTGTCTGTTCGCCCGGCTTGGAGCGTCCTCGAAACAGATCCTCCATGCCGAATAAGAACCTTATAGCTCCCTACACAAAGATTCGATCACGATCAATTCTGACTATACATGTCAATGGTTGCTCCTCCGTGATTGATCTGAACTGGTACCAGTTGCACTGAGATCCAACTGAATAAGGGGCTGGGACATTCCACTTATTCTCAAAGTGCAATTTTAGCAGCTCATGCATATTTGATCAATAACGGCGCCGGCCAAGTCCTTATAGTCAGCTGGGAAGGGAAAGGAATGTTAGAGTGTACTGGTTGTTGCTACTAGAGACCGAGAGCACTCTGCGTCCCCACAACCCGCACGGACTGGGGTATTTGTTAGACGGAAAGGATGGGAGATCTGGGAGTCACCGTTGGGTCGGTGATGCGATCCATGGATAGGGTTATTTATAGTGTTCGTGATAGATTGTGTGGTGAATAAGGTTAATAAAGTCAAGCGGCACAGCACGCTTTGGTTGCATAACTTATAGGCGTTATATATACACTGTGCTGTGAGTGGAAGTTGGAAGGGAGGGAAACGACTTTTTTTCAATTCGTTTCTGGTTCTAGCGATGGCTATGAACATATGAATATACATGAGTTGTATATGTAGAGAAGAGAGAGCGAGAGAAAGTGGATGGAAAGATACAAAGTAGGATGAAAAGGACGGGCCAGAGATTGAACCCATGACCTTCTGCATACGAATCAGAAGCGGTAGTCACTAGACCACCAAGCCCGTCCTTATAGCTCCCTACACAAAGATTCCATAGAAAAACCATACACTGTATGATAGAACTTCAATAAGTTCTTCTTCTTTATGGCTTTACGATCCCACTAGAACTGGCCTGCCTCTCTTCAACTTAGTATACTTTGAGCATTCCCACAGTTATTAATTGAAGCGCTTTCTTTGCCAGCCAATGCATGAATTTGTGTATTGTGAGGCAATGACAATGATGCATATGCCCAGGGAGTTCCTGACAGCAATGGGAATCGAACCCGTTCCGGATTGGCGATCCAGAGCCACTAGGCTGACTGGAAACCAATAAGTTTAACTTGTAGATCTTTTATTTTTTCTGTATTAACGAGATTTTTAGCCCTAGGCTAGTTCATCTCGGGACCCACGCTTTACTTCCCTTCCGAAGGAAGAATACACATTTTGCGAGTTTGTCGGGAGTGGGATTCGATCCCAGGTCCTCGGCGTGATAGTCAAGTGTTCTAACCACCACACCAGGTCCGCTCCCAACTTGTAGATCTTAAATTTCACCGCAGATTATGAAAGTTATACATAGAGAATGTGAAACTCGGGTTTCCATTAAAAAACAATAACATCATATTTTTATTACATGTAATAGTCGTAGTAGGCTTAAGAAAAAATGTATTTTTGATTTTGAATTGTACATCTTGGATTATTTTTTTTCCCGGGTAGCTCCCATTTGCTGTCCGTTTCTTGGTTGATTTTTGTGCTCCGCCGAAACGGGTTTCAACAGAAAGGTGTCTTCGTTGGATGTACCGGAAGAAAGCACACCACCTAAAATGGACAGGAATATACCACCCCGTTCCATATCAAGGACGATGAAATGCCGCCGTCGCCACCGTAAACACCAATAGCAAATTGCGAAGGTTAACGGCGTCGTCGGTCTCGTCGTCGTCTTGGAGTTGGAGGAGGATGATAGCACACGAAAAAAGGTTAATGGGAAAACTGCAGCTTGGGCGCCACAACAACCATCGACCGAACGAACGAATGTACGGACGGTGCAAATGATACGATGAATGAACATGGCTATTAAGGGTGCCGGCCTTGGTGCGCGGAATGGGACCACCTTATTGGCATTTAGGACTGATGGACGTTGGACGGAAGAAGATCACTTGTGGTCAAATTTTAACTTTTTTGTCAAATTAAGTGGTTTTGAATCTTTTTCAAAGGGTGAATGCGCATTATTTAGGCAACGATAGGCTACTAAATTTCATTTACAATGTAAAACCAAAAAAAAAAATAAACATAAATTAAAACCAAACAAAATAAAATAAAAAAAAATAAAATAAAAAAACAAAAAAATAATTTACAATAAGTAAGAAAATAAATGAAAAATGAAATAACATTAAAATAAAATGAATTAAATGAGGCTAAATTACAAGCTTAAGTGAAAAAATATGGCTTCTCAAACCAAGAATCAGACCAGTGTGCTCCAAAGGCACGAGTCCGTCCGTTCCGGTTCGCAATCAGAAAGACATTATCCTTCTTCTATTCGATAGATGTCATGTGGAATGTTCGTCGGCGATGGCTGCCACGTAACGTTCCATCGTTGTTTGAATTCCGGTGGCAGCAGCACACGCGGTCGATTTATTTATTTGCGCTCCCAATTAAATAAGCTAAAACACAATTCGACATCGGACCACGAAACGCCATTTATCGACACGGAACCGCGGCGGGGATGCGGGAAAATCTGTGCGGTGCGTGCCGGTTTCCATTTGACCCGCAATTGTCAACTGCATTGCCGACACCGCGCCGTATCGCGCAGCGTCGTGCTGGCTGTCATTATTACGGTCTATTACGGTGGGTAATTTCCTCCGACTGTTGACTGTCAAACAACAACGTGCCATTGCCACATACACAAACCGAACCATATTAATCATGGACGAGTTGGGCATATATGAATGTAGGGATACCTATTAGCCTGGTACACGGTTTATATGGGAAAATATAAACAATGGGAAAACTCCAACTCCTGTATACTTTTTCAGTTCCATTTTGGTCCCATATCTACTGTGCAAAATTTCAGATCGATCGAAAAAACTATATTTTAGCGCTCGCCATTCTTAGTTTTTCATACGATTTACTAGGGGAAAATTTACTTCTTCAAAGAAAAATCGCTTGAGGTTACCAATTGATCCCTAAAAATAAGTCGTCGAATGATTTCTGTAGACAACTTCACTAGGAATCAGACCTTCGAAGACCGCAAAGCGATGCGACATTCGTGGAAAAAGTTATTAAGCCTCACCAGATCGATAAAATGACGAGATTTTATTATTTATCGTTATTCCTTACATGTTAAACAGCGTTGGCATGCCATTCGGTTTTCGGTCAATAACTTTTTCCACATGCCTCAGATCGCTTTGTGGTCTTCAGAGGGGTTATTCCTCATAAAACTTCCAACAGAAATCATTCATCGATTTATTTTTAGGGGTTAAAGGTGGTGATTTTTCTTTGAAAAAGTGATTTTCCCCATAGTAAATCGTATGAAAACTTAAAACGGCTGGCGCTAAAATATAGTTTCTCCGATCGAGCTGAAATTTTGCACAGTTGATACGGGGTCAAAATGGAACTCAAAAAGTGTACAGGAGTAAAATGTCTTTTTGTGTCCCACGCTAATACCTATCTACATTCCCGTTGCCAGTAGAAGTTTATAGTATTTTGCATTGGAAACACACGTTCGCTTCACACTTGGTACAAACACTCCCTCTCGTAATGCATATGGATGTTGCCGGAGCCTTAATTAAAATTGACATTATTGATTCCTGCCGGGCTGTGGGAAGGATGGAATGCAAGTACGAACAACGTCAAAGCCCTGCCCGAAGTTTTGCTGAATTCTGCTCGGTCGGTGTGCAGAAAATATGGTGGCTCATGCAAGCAAACTTGATATAAATTATGGGTGGAATACGGAAGGGAGTGTCATTTATCAAAATTTATAACAAATTGGCTTCCCAAGCAGCAATTGAATGTCCAATTAAGGATGAGGAGGTTCCAAGAACAGACACATTACCAAAATTATTTTATTCTTTGTTTTTATGGTTTCAAGGATTTCAAGGACTAATTTGCAGATAACACAGTCAACAATACAATCGTGAGCCGCATATATGTCCCATATGCATAGAATATCTAGCAAACACTACACTTCATCTCACAAGAATTCTGTGCGATTCATGGCAGAATAGTGCAACACATTACTAGGTTTGTTGCTTTTGCTCTACATCCTCGATCATGCCCGATTTTTCTGGTTGTGCCCACCTTCTGAAAGTTTTGATCGCCATATAGTACAGCTTGTTCGTAATTAATCCTTCCTTAATTAATGAATATATCAGCATAAACAGATCGGCCTATATTGATACTTGAGAAATTTGGGCACAAGAAACGAAGAATCATCATTTTTCAAAAATTTGGTCTGGAAAAATGTCGTAAAAAATCCCACGGGAAATTATTGCAAGAATTCCAGACGAAATCTATGAGTACATTCCTGCAGAATCTGCTGGAGAGATTCCAGAAGGAATCCCTAGAAATGTTTTAGGTTTTGTAGTTTAAAAAAAAAATCAAGACGAATCACCGGAGAAATTTCCGAAGAAATTCCTACAGAAATTCCAGAAGGAAATCCCTGGAGAAATTCCTGCAGGATTCCTAGGATAAGCTCAAAAGCTATTGTTGGAGAAAACTCTTGAGGTATTCCCGAGGGAGTTCCTGAAGAAATCCCTCAAAAATTTTACAGAAGTAACCCTGACGGAGTTTACAAATGAACCCATTCAACACATCTCTAGAAAGAAAATTCTAGAAGAATCTATGGAAGAATTCCTGAGGAAATCAATAGATACCAATCCGAAGGATTTCTTGACAAAAAAATCTCTGGATGCATTCCTGAAGGAATCGCAGGACGTATTTCTAAAGGAATTCCTTGCGGGGCATTTTTTTTTTGAAGGAATTTATTGATGGGGACATTCCTGAACGAATCCGCTGATGAAATCGTAAAGGATTTCTTGAAGAAAATTCTAAAAGAATTCCTAAATGATTTTTAGAGAATTTTCTGGCTCCTGAATACATCCCTGTAATATTGCCTAAAACAAATCTAAGCCAAATCCCTAAAAGAAACTTCGAAAAATCCATGAAATAATTTAAATATATCTACAGGTATTTTGAAATAATCCCTGGATAAAATCTTGGAGACATGCTTGTAAAAAATGATGGAAGCCTTTCTGAAATTTCTAAAGGAACTCAAAAAAATTCTGAAGAAATCACAGGAGGAATTCCTGAACCCCTGAAGACCTGAAGATATCACGAAGGAATCCCTGGAGGAAATCCTGGTGAAACTCTTGGAGAACTTCCTGGAGGAATTCCTTAAGAAATTTTTGGAGGAAGTCCTAGGGGATTCCCTGGAAGAATTTCTGGACACATCTCAGAATTAATCCCTGACGGAATACCTGCAGAAATGCCTAACGGAATTTCTGAAGGATTTCCTGGAGGAATTCGTAGAGGAATTTCTAGAGAAGTTCCTGGGCGAATCCCTGGAGGAATTTTTAGAAGAATCTCTGAAAGAAAAATCCTGAGGGAATCCCTGAAAAATATATTAAAAAACACCTGAAGAATCCCTGAATAAATCCTTGGAGGAATTCCCAAAGGAATTCCTCGTAAAAACTCATCCAAACAAATGTTTGGAGGGATCCCTGGTGAAATCCCTGAAAAAATCATTCCTGGAGGATTATTTGGAAGCATCCCTGGAGGAATGCCTAGAGAATTCTCTGAAGCAAAACCCTGGCGATCCCTAGAAGAATTTCTAGAGAAATCCCTGAAGAAATCCCTAGAGGAATCCATGGAGGAATTCCTTGATGAATGCCTGGAGGAATTCTTGGAGGAATTCTTGGAGGAATTCTTGGAGGAATTCTTGGAGGAATTCTTGGAGGAATTCTCGGAGGAATCTCTGGTGGAATCTCTGGAGGAATCCCTAAACAAATTCCTGAAGGATTCCCTGAAGGAGAAGAGATTCCCAAAGGAATTCCTGAATAAATTTTTAGAGAAATTCTTGAAGAAATCCCTGGAAGACGGGTTCCTGGGGTAATCCCTGGAAGAATTCATGAAACAATCTCTTGGAGAAATTCCTTGAGGAATCCCTGAAAACTACCTTAAGAAACTCCTAAAGAATTCCTGAAGGAATTCTTGGAGGAATTCTCGAATAAATCTCTGGAAGAATGCCCAGAGGACCCTGGAGGAATTCCTGGTGAAAACCCTGGAGGAGTTCCTGGAGAAATTCTCAGAGCAAATTTTTGGAGGGACCCCGGAGCAATTCCTGGAGGAATCCCTGAAAAATTCATGTGAGAGTTCCTGAAGGTATACCATGAGGTATTCCTGGACGAATTCCTATGGGAATCCTTCCGGAAATTCCTGGAAGATTTTTTTTGGAAGAATCCTGGAAGAATCCCTAGATAAATTCCTGCAACATTCGCGGAAGCAATTCGTAGAGGAATCCCTGGAGATTCCTAGAGTAATTTCTAGAGAAATACCTGAAGAAATACCTAGAGAAATTCCTGGAGGAATTCTTGCAGAAATACTTGGAGGAATTCTTGGAGGAATTCTTGAAGGAATCCCAGAATGAATTTCTGGAGGAATCCCAGGAGAGATTCCTGGAAGAGTTCTTGGAGGAATCCCAGAAAGAAACCCTAGAGGAAACACCCGTCACTCTTACAGGTATGGCTATATGGGCCCCGAGATATATCTGAAGTTCTAAACTCCAAGATAGTTTGGAAGAGATGCAATAAAATGGGTAAATCACCTTCTAATGCCATGGATCCCAGTGCATCGTCCAAAAACACCCCTGAAAACCTTAGAAACACCATTAAAATCCGTTAACACGTCCCTGAATAACCCCTGAAATGCCCCTGAAATATCCCAAATCCCGCTGAGACGCGCTGTAACATCTTCAATGTCCTTTCTGAAATCCTTTGAAACGCATCTTAAATTCCTTAATTGTCCTTCAAATGACCCTGGATCTCCCGGAGATTCCATAAAACGATCGGAAGTACTTTTGAAAACCCTCTAAAACACCCTGAACCTTCTAGAAGCACCTCTGAAACGTCCTTGAAGATCCCATGAACCCGTTGGAAAGCCTCTACAACGTTTTCAAACGCACCTGTAAGCCACAAGAAACCTCACGAAACCCCTTTGAAATCCCCCTAGAACCCATTCAATGTCCTCTCAATGCAATAGATACTTATATACGTGTGATATATACTGATTGATACAAAGATCATTTGAATTTGCGGTTTTCCCAGATAACCGATAAACAGTTCAATTTGACTTTACGGTAGGTCAACGTACAGCTGATTAAATGCTTATCCCTCAGACTATCGCTAATGAACACAAAATAATGTTTAGAGTTTCATACTTCTTCTCCCTCAGGAAGAGAGATAGAAACATCCTTTCTCCTTTTCTCTTACTTACCTTACCGATCAGGCTAAGGCCGGGGTGGCCTCTGCTGTACATAGTAGCCGTCTCCATTCCACTCGGTCCATGGCTGATTGGCTGTTTGTCTGCAGTTCCGCACTTTGCGTAGGGTCCGCAGATCGTCCTCCACTTGGTCGACCCACTTAGCTCGCTGCGCTCCACGTCTTCTTGTACCGGTCGGATGACTCTCGAGAACCATTTAAGTCGGGTTGCTATCCGACATCCTGATGACGTGACCCGCCCACCGTAGCCTCCCGATTTTCGCGGTATGGACGATGGTTGGTTCTGTCAGCAGCTGATGCAGCTCGTGGTTCATTCGCCTTCTCCAAGTCCCGTCTTCCATCTGCACTCCGCCGTAGATGGTACGCAACACTTTCCGTTCGAAAACTCCAAGGGCGCGTTGGTCCTCTGCACGTAGGGTCCATGTTTCGTGCCCATAGAGGACGACCGGTCTAATCAACATTTTGTATATTGTTAACTTTGTGTTTCGGCGAACTTTATTCGATCGTAGAGTTCTGCGGAGTCCAAAGTAAGCACGATTTCCTGCCACAATGCGCCTCCGAATTTTTCTGCTGGTGTCGTTGTCGGCGGTCACCAGTGAGCCCAAGTACACGAATTCTTCAACCGCCTCGATTTCATTACCGTCGATACAAACTCGGAGTGGTGGACGCGGAGATTCCTCCCTGAAGCCCTTTGCCATCATGTTCATTGTCTTCGACACATTAATGACTAATCTGATTCGCCTGGCTTCACTCTTTAGTCGAATGTACGTTTCCGCCTTCGCCTCAAAATTACGAGCAATAATATCAGTATCATCAGCGAAACCAAGCAGCTGAACGGACTTCGTGAAAATCGTTTCACTCGTGTTTATCCCCGCTCTCCTTATTACACCCTCTAAAGCAATGTTGAACAGCAAGCACGAAAGACCATCACCTTGCCGTAACCCTCTGCGAGATTCGAAGGGACTCGAGAGTGTCCCTGATACTCGAACTACGCACATCACTCGATCCATCGTCGCCCTGATCAATCGTATCAGCTTATCCGGGAATCCGTATTCGTGCATAATATGCCATAGCTGTTCTCGATCGTGTATCATGCGCCGATTTGAAATCGATGAACAAGTGAAGTATGGACACGTTGTATTCGCGGCATTTCTGCAACACCTGGCAGATGGCGAACATCTGGTCCGTTGTAACGCGTTCACCCATGAATCCAGTCAGTCCCCACGAAATCTCTTGCAATCGGTGATAGACGGCGGCATAAAATTTGAGATAGTATCTTGTAGGCAGCGCTCAGTAGTGTGATCGCGCGATAGTTCCCGCAATCCAACTTGTCGCCCTTTTTGTAGATGGGACACACGATGCCTTCCATCCATTCCTCCGGTAATACTTCCTCCTCCCAAATCTTGGTAATGACCCAGTGTAGTGCTCTCACCAGTGCTTCTCCACCGTATTTTAGAAGCTCGTTTGGTAGTTTATCTGCTCCAGCGGCTTTGTTGTTTTTCTCCTTTTCTCACTCTCCTCTACAGGATTATTCAGGTAAATTCGTTTGTGCTGTACAGTATTGTTTTGCTTGAAGACTCACAAAATCATGCATTTGAAATGCTACGCAACAGCGTTTGCATTTAGGTAGCAGTTCATTTGCTAATTCAGAACAGTGCAGCAGTCAAACTGCTATAGTGTTATGATAGAGCACCTAACAGGTTAAATGTTGATTTATAGCTAAAGTACAGATTGTTTGGATGCTTATTGGTTACCTGGGTTGTTTCAAACTTCATTGAAGAACTTTCATGTACGCCCTACTTACACGTATCCGTAGGACTGCCATCGTTTCTCATTAACATGGAACGGAACCATCACATGACCTCGAAACAGATCTATTTCATCCTGCCTGTTAACACTCAGTTCACCCATAAAACCACCCGACCGATATAGTAGCACAGCTCGCTCAGGATCGGTTGACTCACCCAGGCGTAAAACCGTCATCGGATCCCGGTCGGGGCCAAATGTGTAACACATTCAGCTCCAAATGATTCCCATCCCCTTCCCTTAACGCATACACTCCTTGTTTCACCCCACCATCCTAATGAGCTTGTAGAGGACAGCAGCCAGCAGCAGTAGCGCCAAGCCAACAGCAACGTGTCATGAACTCGGTCGGCGGTGCCCTTGTGAAGCATGAGCAAAGCAGTTGCTCCAGATTCCAGCCAGCAGCAGACTCATATTCCAATTCAACAAGTTCTTCGTCCGACCTCCCACCGTGAACCGTCGTCTTCCGTCATCATTCGCCGCCGCCATTTGTCTCGCCCGGCCCCGGCGTTTGGTGGGAGAAAATCACTCGCATCTGTATCCCGAAAATTACCATCACCATTAGGATGACCCAAAAGTGGGGCTTTCCTTTAAAATGTTTCTGATGTATCTAGATGATGACTTTTAGATCGAGATGAAATTTTCAACTCGCTTTCATGATATGTCTAGGAGAAAAGTTTCGTTACATATTTTAATATTAAAAAAAATAATGCGTAAGATTTTCGACTGGAAGTTCAATATTTTGGAGATTTTGGCTTTCTCAGTCTACCCGAATAAAAAATATAGTAGAAAAACCGAACGTTATATTGTAACAGTACTATTTAGAACTATATTTTTACAATAGACACCACCGTAAAAATAAAAATACAAAAACAATAAGATGTAATGTAGACACCATACAGTGAATTGTAAATAAGATTTTTACAATATACTATACGGGTTGTTAAGTATCGTAACAATATAAAAAAATATTTTTCTCCATATATATATTTTTTTCAAAACCATACATTTTATTGTAAATGAATTGTTCTAAATACTGATATGTGGGTTTTAATATACCGTACATTGTATGGTACACGTATGGTTTCAAACAATAAAATGTACCGTAAATATATTGTTTTTAATTGTAATTTCACTACTGGTTATACATTTAATCAAATGGTTCTCTGTTGTTATATTGTATTGTTTACATTACATAAACCATATAATGTTGTATTGTCTTGTCATTTTCCTCCTGTTAATGGCATCTTAAGCTTACTAGCATTATAAGAATGCGCTTTGGGAATTCTCCAGAGCGTTTGGATAACCCTTCATATATAGGATCGCCCACGTCTAAGTCTGAGTAGCATTAACAGTTGAAGCTTAGGCTCCCATGCCTCACCAGCCAGCGAGCCAGCCAGATAACCGGTTTTTGCAAAGTAAGCATTATTTGTGGCAACACTTTGAGCGGCATGATGGAACTATGCCGAGCGCGCTAAGTCGAGCGTAGAGCCATCTTTAACATATGGACTGGACTGAACACTGAAAGAACTTCTAATATAGGTTCGTCTGTGGGTTCGCTTTTTAACCTAACTTATACTTGAATCGAATTGACAGTTTTCCTGCCCATAATCGCATAGTTGACGTAATCACCATTGACAATGACAGCACTCACAAGCTTATATCTGTCAAATGTGCATGATTGTGACCAGTTTTATTCAATAGAGCATAAGATCTAATCACTAGCTAGATATCAACGTGAAGAAAAATCATAAACTTTTCATTAATCATTGTTAGAATTTCAAAAGTGTGTTGAAAACTACAGTGGCGCTTACGTTAACTATGCGATTATGGGCAGTTTCTCATGCGTTGTTATGTATTTCCCCGTGTAATACAAATATATTTAGTCAAACTGGAGCCTCAATATTGCAATAACGGTTAAACACGCTGTAATGATACTTATGTACCTCGTCACTCACTTCATGCAACTACATTAGTGGTCTAATAATACTAAGCGCGGCATAAAAAAGTCACAAACATCAACAAAACAAAGCACGAAAAAAAAAATTAAAACTGAATATATAATTAAAAATAATATTTCGGAAAAGTGAATGGTTCAAACGTAAGAAAAACAGTATAATTTATTGTTACATAAAAATCGAGTGTAAATGTATAGTAGCTATAATGTGCAAAGGTTTTAGCGAACTATTTCATTACAATACTCATTATTGTAGCTGGTACACTGTATGGTGCATGAATGGTTTTAACCAAACACCCTATGGTTAGTTTTTATCCGGGTAGGGAATCCAAACGATTAAATTGACATTGCCCGACGTTTCGGCCTAATTTATTTGACCTTTTTCAAGGGTAGATAGACAGCTTTACTCTTGAAAAAGGCCAAAAAAATTAGGCCGAAACGTCGGGCAATAGCATAGCATAGCATAGCATAGCCGACCGTACACATCCTGGGGTGGCTGTCGATAGAGAAGTTTAATGCGCCAGAAAAGTTGCCTGGGACTTGACAAACCTTTCATTTAACGAACTCTCGACACCTGGCCAGGTCCTTACGATCAGCGGGGATGGGGAGGAAATGTTGATTAGATATCTACTCAGAATATGTCCAAGAACTTGGCCCACTTCATAGATATCTGGAGTTGGAAATTGGATAGGGTTTAATGGGATGCTTTCCTTGGCGAAAAAGCGTACGAGAAATTGTCATGGTTTAATCATTTACCTGGTTACCACTGAAAAAGTAAAAATAAGCATTAATCATGTCGCACAAATTTCGTAGGTAGTACAGCCATAGACCACAGTTGTGAGGATTGCCTCCTTCCCGTCGGATACCAAAACACAAAGATTGGAGACTTCTCTCTGACTTCTCAACAAGACTGACGCAATCCTCCAACAGTCTAGAGTTGCCCTGGCCTCGTTCTTGCGACTGCTGAGGAATATGAAAGGATTAGTTAGACACCTAAAGAAAGGTGTAGAAAGTTCTACGACCTCTCAGGCCTAGGTGTCAAGGCGATATGAGTGTTGTTCTAGGTGTTGTTAGTGGAAGGGTACTCCAAAGGATGCGGTTGGTCAACGTTCAGGTACACCATTATTAGACTGCTCCGAAATAGTTATCTGCCCAATACGTCTTGGCTTCCTCGTCATCTTAATGGCATTTATTTGTATAACTTGATTTTTCGGTTGAGAATCTGAAATATTACATAATATTAACATTGGTTAGGCCGAAACGTCGGGCAATACCCATTTAATCGTTTGGATTCCCTTGACTGAGAAAGCCAAAATCTCCGAAAAATAAAAAAAAATAATTTTAACCCTACGGAAAAACGGATTATTAAAAAGTTCAAGTGAAAACAAAAACATCAGGTTAAATTGCAAAATCGATCTAGGTAATCATCATTTTTGCAAAAGTCAAATGAACGAGTTTGTTCTGCTTAATTTTCTAATCGGGGTGACTAGACGCCATTCTCAAAAATGCCCTCTTACAATGGCTTTTTCTCAACAAGTTTAGTTCCAGTTCGAGAGGTTCGATTTGGTCCACCCTATTGCCCATGCCGAGAAGAGTCGGAAAGCGAGGCCATAGATCACTCGCGGTGCGATGTGGTGGCAGCTCCAACAACCCATCTGTCGTGGTTCACATGATACATGATGGCGCTGGCTGAATGGGTTGGTTTCTCGTGAAGGAGGCGCTGGCTGTTAGCCGGCAGCGCCGGGGATAACCTACCTGTTGTTGTTGTGAGCGAGCGAGCGATGCGTGCTGTATATTGTACCCGCGACTTGTGGTGTGGAGTACGCTAATGGACTGGTAGTAAATATGCATGCTTGCTTACAGGCAGGGGTGGCCGGTGATGATCGAGCGAGACTCGTTGACGACGATGGGGACAACGGCGACCATCAAATGGGGTGAAATGTGTGGAAATTTCCATAGCAGTGTGAACTTGGTCTACCCGATTGGAAAGGCCGAAAACTTTGTGATTTATAGGAAAACTTTTCGTCCCTCCTCTCTAGGGGGAAAGAAAACCATTAATATGAGGGTGGTAGACAGTTTGTCGAAAGTTGATCGTGATTGAGATGAAGTTGTGGAGCTAATTGGAAGTGATTCATCAATGAAAAGGTGGTGTACGTACCATACATGAACAAGCAGTTCTATGATGGTTTGCGGTTTCGAAATCAGATATGTGTGTCTTAGGTATGCAATGAGTAAAGGATTGTTTAACTCGTGCCATGTATTGCAAGATGTAATATAAATAGAATGAATAACAATTAGGCCTGGTGGTTTGACAACTACCGCTTCTGATTAGTATGCAGAAATTTCCTTTAATCAAACTTTGTATTCTTCCATCTACTTTCTTCTTCTTCACTACATGTACCATCAATATGTTCATAGGGAAGCATCCCATTAAATACGTTACGGTCAAACTGGGAATACACTTTCATAACCAGTTTAAAAAAAAATCGTCGCCATGAATGCTCTTTTTTTAGTCTACCGTTGTAGGTGTTTCCAGTGAAGATTATCTCGATACTTGGGTGCCTAGTAAATCACCCATCGTTCTGGTTGCTGCCGAGGAACAGGAAGTTGGTGTTCCGAATGCGGAACTGGTTAATTCCATAAGTTTCAAGAAAGTTTTTCGAAATAAATAGTCAATAAATACCATGACGCCGAGGCCCGTGGCACAATTGGTCACACGTTTGCTTCATAAGCAGATGGTCATGGGTTCGATCTCAGCCCCGGCACTTTCGTCAGTTGCTCTTTCCCCCTGAGTCAGCTGACACTGACTCTCTTCTGAGCCCATGGCTCAAATGAACCCGGATACTTGGGCATCGGCGAACGGCAACTCATAAAGGACCCCCAATCGGACTAGAAAAAGGAACAACCAACAGCCACACATCAACATCCTTGTGCTCATCATTCTACCATGATAGGGTAGAAAGCAAAAGCAGCGCAACAGCAACCAGCCCGATATAGTAGAATCAGAATAGAATGCATTTAGGCGCTGTACAAAGTGTAAAGTACAGCTTCCAATTGGAATCGCTTACGCAGTGCCCTAGTGAACAAAACGGCTGTATATTAGGTTAAGTAATTGAAGAATAAAAAAATAAATATCATGCTAAATAAACCACGTTAGCGTATTTAATTGGTTTCATTTGAATAATGGTCACCATAAAACATCGTTCCTTCGAGGGATCTTCTAGGATTTTTCTGGTATTTTTCCAGCACTTCATTCCGTGATTTCTCCAAGAGCTCCATCTAAGATTGCTCAAGGAGTTCCTTCTAGAATTTATCCTTTTGAGAGTTCTCCTTCCTGGGATCCCGCCAGGAGTTCCTTCTAAATTCCTCCTTCTAAGATAGCTCCAGAAAGTTCCATCTGAGATTCCTTCAGGAATTCCTTCTAATGTTCCCCCAAGAGATTATTCATGGGTTCTTCGGTTTTTTCCAGGAGCTTCTACTGGGTTTATTTCACGGTTTTCTTCTGTCATTTCACCAGTAGTTTCTTCAGACATTCCTTCCAGGCTTTTCAACCAAAATTTCTACCTCCAGCAGTTCATTCTGAGATTTCTCAAAAAACCTTCATCCGAGTTTCTCCCAGGAATTCCTTCCGGGATTATACCAGGGATTCCATTAAAAACTTCTTCAGAATTGCCTTCTGGAATTTCTCCAGAAACTCATTCGAAGATTCGTCCAGGAGTTCAGAAGTTCCTTCTGAAATGCATCTAGGAGTTTCTTCTGGAATACCTCCTGTTCAAAATTCCTTCTATGATTCTGGGCAATGTTCCTTTTAGGATTTATCCAGGGTTTTTTTTGTTACTGAGTGTAACCAGGAACTCTCCGAGATTACTTTCTGAGACTTCCGGAATTTCACCAAGAACTTACCAGATTCCATCAAAAACTTCTAATTGGGCTCCTCTAGGAGCTTCTTTTGGCAATCCTCCAACATTCCTGGAATTTGTGGGTAATTTCTGACGGAATCCTGGTAAGAAGTCCTGAAGAAATCTCGGAAGGATTTATTTACTAGAGTAATCCCAGAAAGAGCATCTAAAAAAACATTCCTGGTGTAGTCACAGAAGAAATTTCCGAAGGATCTCTACACTCAAATCTCCATTTAGGTAGGATCCATTTAGGTAAAATCTATTTAGGTCCCTCCATTTAGGTAACGTTACCTAAATGGAATTTGATTGTCATTGGTCATCATTGATGACGGCAAACCCGACATCAACCTATCTTTGACCTGTTTCCATTTTGGCCGGCAAACCCAATATAGACCCAACAGTTGTTCGATGTTGGTCCAAGGCCTAACATACGATAAATATTGACCCGACTTTGACCCGACATTCAAAAATTTTTCAGTCTGGCGGAATTTCGCAGGGTTTTTCGTGTTTCGTGCCCTTCTAATCATTTGAATGACAAGTCTGACCTGAGACCCTCCAAAACCCCCGAAAATGCCCCTCCTTTCCTGAGACTCTCTTGAAAGTCCTCTGAAACTGACCTCCTTTAAATCTCCTAGTCAATCTCCCTTCTTGAACTTATTTTCAACCTTGTACTCCATTTAGGTAATAGACTAAATCCATTTAGGTAATGAATCCATTTAGGTAAAAATTCTATTTAGGCAGTCCCGACTCATTACCTAAATGGAGGTTTTGGTGTAGAAGGAACTATGAGAGAGAAACCCGTGAAATACCCAGAGGAAGTTTTAGAAGGGGCTCCTGGAAGAATTCTGGGAGGAATTATTGGAGGAATCCCGGATTCAAGTCGTGAAGGAAAGCTTGCCTGGAAGAATCACGTAAGGAATTGATAAATGAACTTCTGAAGAGTACTAGAAGGAACTCCCTGAGGAATTTCAGAAAAAACTTCTTGAAGAATTACACAAGGAACTATCAGAGAAATCTGAAAATCGTGGAGTAATTCCGAATAGACTTCTGGAGCAATTCTAGAAGTAACTCCTGAATGCATCTTAGAAGGAACTCCTAGAGGCATCACTGCAGGAACTCCTGGATGAACTTCAGAATGAATTCAAAAAAAAATCCAGAAGAAACTCCAGGAATTATACCGAAAGGATTCATGCGGGAATCTCGGAATTAATATTGTACTTAGCCTTGAAATAAATACCTGAAAGAATCACGGTAGGAGTTCCTGAGAGCATGTTGGAAGGAACTTCTGGACAAACTTCTGGATGAATCCCACAAGGAACTTCTGGAGGAATCTCGGAAGAAATCCCAGTGGAAATTTCCTGGAGAGAGGTCCCAAATAGCTCCTGGTGGAATATCAAAAGAAAATCCTGGAGTAAACCCAGTAGAAACTTTTGGAAGATCCCACGCAACAACTCCTAGATGAACCTTAGAAGGACTCGTGGAAGAGTTTTTGATAAAACTTCTGATGAAAATCCCAAAGAAATTTTTGGAGAACCCCCGGTTAATTCTTGATGATTTTTTTTGGTGGAATATCTGGAAGAATTTCAAGAGGATCTTCTGCGAAGCCTTCACAAAAAAAAAACCTTCTTACGGAATGCCAATTCCCCATATAACTTTGTGCAAGTATTTCTTCTACAACTCCTCAAAGTTACCGCCTCACTCCCAGAAAAGCTCCTCCAACCATATTCCAAACGCAATCTTGCTAAGATTTATAAATAGTATCCGACAATGGCTATCGCCGTCGACCTCCTACGGTGCCATCGTGCCGTCATCAAGTCATAAATCAGCAGACATTCTCCGCAAACCCCACAAGTTAAATTAAATCAAACCACCCATGGAAAGCCGGCAAAATTTTTCTAAACCTCTCAAACGTCGAATTTCGTGTGAGAGTAAGCAGGTCAGCATAAATTCGTGCAGAAGTCCATTATGCATAAGAAAATGTAATAAGACGGAAACTATGGCAATGACAGCATTTCGGAGGGTCTCAGGGACGCTTCAAGGGGTCTAAGAGGTCTGAGAGATATTCCAGGGCTAAGGGCGTTTCAGAAGGAGGAAAGAATTCTCGTGGTAGTCATATCCAGTTTCGCATTCGTAAGTACTTTCAGGCGCCCATCGACGTCACTATGAACGGTAAGTCCGGTGGTGTTCATGCGCGATCATCATCGGCTGTCATCACAGTGACGAAACCATCACTAAGGAAGTGATGCCCAGGAGTCGACTCAGGAGTGGTGGTCAGGAGTGATCCAAACGTAATTAGAGAATCACTGACACACACCCTTACACCAGACCACAGAAGAGAACAATCTTTGTAAATAGTAGGAGAAGACACAAGTGTTAGAGGGGATAGGAAGACTCTCGAAGACCATACGCAGGGGAGTGACATAGTGACCATCGAGAAGTCCGGTATCGTAGGCCAGCTGATTGCTTCAGGAGAACGATGGTCAATCAGTAAGCAGCTGGCTCTTCTTGGAGCGATTTTCATTCTCTTGATTGTTTTCCTCGATAAACCAGATGTTTCTCAATGCTACTTATTTCTTAACTTTTAGTTTACTTGGTAGTAAAATAAAGGGATATCAGAAACAATTATTTAATGAATTTTGGGAATTCGCGGAGTTGGACTTGCGTCTGTCATTTAGGGGTTTGGGAAGGGAGTGAAAAAGGATCCTGTGGAGAGACGTTTTAGTGGGCCTCAGGGATAGGGAGGTCACATGGTACCTTGAACGTTCCTAAATTCTTCGTAATCCCTTTGAATCTCTCCTGGGCGCGCGTAAACTCCTGAGACCCTTTAAAAAACATTCAAACCCCTTGAAATGCCCCTGAAACTTTCATAATCACTTTGAATCTCCGTCATCCAATTGCAATACCCCAGAAATATGCCTTGAAACTCCTTGGAACATCAATAAGAAGTTCTTGCAGCCCTCCTGAAGTGACCCTGAAAACCCCTTGAAACGCCCCTAAATTGCTTTAAAACGCCCGTAAAACATCTCGGAACACCCTCAAGACGTTCCTGAACCCCCCTAAAACTCTCTGAAATGCCTTGAAACGCTCTTTGAAAGCTCGTTGGAACCCCATCCCCTTCGGATCACCCTTACTTCCGGAGCTCGCGCGATCGGTCACCGACACCAACACAACGCTAATGCTATGTACAAAAAGCGAGACGTGTTGTACAAAATACAACAGCGCGATCATTCGCGGGTTAAACACCCTTGAAACGTCCCAGAAACCCTCGTAATGCAGTTGAAACGCTCCAGAAGTTCCCGTAATCACAATAAAACGTCAACAAAACCACTGTACTCTTTGAAAATGCTCTTGAAATCCCCTGAAGCCCATATTTTTGCACTTTTTTGGGAACCCGGAAGCCTCTTTGGTCCCACCTCACGAGGAAGAGCTATGCTCTCGAACTAAGTTTTCTTCAATGCCCTTAACATAATTCATGTGAAAAATTACATTATTTTATGCACCCCTAGCTTATGGCTTGGAAAGAGGATCCAGTGTAATAGAATATCAACACTCACACACTAAAGATGCCTGTTTGTCCCTAGCAGATGATTGATTGCATTCCACAAAAATTCGCTTTAATAAAAATATTACCCATTCTTAAGGCGAAGCCTCGTAACCGTGCGGCTAGCAGCTTCTAATCACACCATGCTATGGGGTGAGGATTCGATACCCGCTCCGGGCGATGATACTTTTCGTGAGAATAGTTTCTTCTCCGTATCCGCTGGTGCATGCTTCGTGTGTCCCTTGCCTAGTATTAAGTTTCCTTCAGTGTGTACAGCCTCCGACTGAAAACAGTGTCTACGTCTTTTTTTTTTGAATGCTGCCTACAAAGTGCTATCCCAGATCACCTAAAACGAATGAGTTCGTGGGAAGTTATCAAGCCGGCTTCATCGACGGCCGGTCGACAACGGACCAGATCTTCACCGTACGGCAAATTCTCCAGAAATATCGTGAATACCAGGTCCCAACGCATCACCTGTTCATCAACTTCAAAGCGGCTTACGACAGTATCGACCGCGCAGAACTATGGAGAATCATGGACGAAAACGGCTTTCCTGGGAAGCTGACTAGACTGATTAAAGCAACGATGGACGGTGTGCAAAACTGCGTAAGGGTTTCGGGTGAACTATGCAGTTCATTTGAATCTCGCCGGGGACTGCGACAAGGTGATGGATTCTCATGCCTACTCTTCAACATCGCTCTGGAAGATGTGATGCGACGAGCCAGGCTCAACAGCCGGCGAACGATTTTCACAAAAATCCGGACAATTTGTGTGCTTTGCGGACGATATGGACATTATTGCCAGAACATTTGGAACGGTGGCTGAGCTGTACACCCGCCTGAAACGCGAAGCAGCAAAGGTCGGACTGGTGGTGAATGCCTCAAAAACAAAGTACATGCTGGTAGGCGGAACCGAAAACGACCGGATCCGTCTGGGTAGTAATGTTACGATAGACGGGGATACTTTCGAGGTGGTGGAGGAATTCGTCTACCTCGGATCCTTACTGACGGCTGACAACAATGTGAGTCGTGAAATTCGGAGGCGTATCATCAGCGGAAGTCGGGCCTACTACGGGCTCCAGAAGAAACTGCGGTCGAAAAAGATACACCCACGCACCAAATGCACCATGTACAAAACGCTAATAAGACCGGTGATCCTCTACGGGCACGAGACATGGACCATGCTCGAGGAGGACATGCAAGCACTCGGAGTTTTTGAGCGACGCGTGCTAAGGACGATCTTCGGCGGTGTGCAGGAGAACGGTGTATGGCGGAGAAGTATGAACCACGAGCTCGCTGCACTTTACGGCGAACCCAGCATCCAGAAGGTGGCCAAAGCCGGAAGGATACGGTGGGCAGGGCATGTTGTAAGAATGCCGAACAACAACCCTGCAAAGCTGGTGTTTGCAACTGATCCGGTTGGCACAAGAAGGCGTGGAGCGCAGAGAGCACGATGGGTGGACCAGGTGGAGCGTGACCTGGCGAGCATTGGGCGCGACCGAGGATGGACCGAGTATTGTGGCGTACTATTGTTGATTATGTCTTGTCTTAATGATGTTGAACAAATAAATGTATGTATGTATGTATGTAGAGTCAGGTCTTATTGTCGTCGGCATATAGAGCAATATGCTTGATCGATACAACGATGAAACTAGTCGAGAGGATCATTCTCATTATACTGTTGAGGTACCTTGAGGGTGTAGTGTAGATGGTCTCTCCAGTCCTTTCGGAGAGGGAGGTCGACAGTAGACGCTATCTTGTCGATTACTAAAACTTTCGAGATCGCTCTCCAGCTTTAGACCTCCTGATGTTCGTCAACTACTACAAAGGTTTCGACCATTTTAATTAGGCCTGTAACGCAGTCCTTAGGCATTTTCGTGGCGAGTACTGCACTTCTTTGTTTTTTTCCGAATCCATCCGGATCAGAGCGAGGCAAGGATCTATCCTACATCGCTACTGTTGTTCATCAGCCATCGTAATCAGCGAAATTGTGATGGGTGATATTAGCTTTGAATCTAACCGTGGGTTGCCGTAGCAGATCATCTGAATGATTTCGGATTGACCGATGTAATTGCAACGACGCTCCGATATGCAGAGTCAGCTTGATGATCTTTCCGATCGGTACTCTACGATAGATCTTACTATGATCGTCTACATGACTAAACCACTTAATGTAAATACAGTCAACCCTCCCAGTTTTACGGTAGCTGGGCAAGCAGTGCAAAATATTGAAAGTTTACAATATTGTGGATGTCAAATGATGGCTGATGGTGGCAACAAGTACCAATGCTACGAGTTACCCAGCAATTACTAGCAACGATATGATCATCTGTCAGATATAATAATCAGCATACTTAATTTTCAACAGATGGATGATGTGGCACAATATGAATACAAAGATTCAACAAGTCCTCTGACAAAATGCTTCAACGCAAAGAAAAAGCTTCAGTGCTAATCCTCACTCCGTCATCTAAAACGTGACCCACCCCAGAAGCATGGAATAACACCTGTTGAAATGGAACATCAACAGGCGACGGCCAAATCTTTCGCCCATTGATACCGTTGTCGTCGTCGACTCGTTGGGTGGTAACGGGGGAAGATCCCAGAATGGCGAGCATGAACAGAAAGCCTCTTTGGCTCGGTTTCCCCATTATTTATGTTTCCCACGTTTTCACTCGCACCGAACAAGAGAGACAGAGAACAAGGAGCAAAAACGGTTGAATCGGCACAGCATCCCTGTACCAGCACCGACGATTCGGAGGAGCGGGATGCATACCATAGCGTAGCAGCAGCAACAGGCTGTGTATACAGCAGAACTTGAACATAACAAAGTTTCCGGACGGTTGGCTGGGCCCGATTGTAGTCGCGAGAGTTGGAACCACTCCAACCAACCGACTACACTGACTGCGTTGCGCCACCATCTGCCATTCAGAGGATTCTTCGAATTTGGTCCTAGCGTTAGTAGTAGGTATACCCCGGACCAAACTGGTATCCGTTTTGGGACAGGTTCGCTCTGCTCTGCTCTCGTACGTGATGATTACGTCGGTTTGTAGGGGCAGAACCCGTACGTGCGAATGGAAGCGTGTGTTACACCAAGTTTGACAAAGTGCTACAAGTGGTATGGGGAGTTTTTTTTTTCTCTTGCTTTTGAATGAATGCTATGATGTGGCAGGAATATACGTAGTTTTGTTGAATATTGGGTGGTGGAAGCTCTTCCAGTACTCCGGGCTTCAGGCTTACATTGTAATCTGATTCCATTTAGTCACTCAAAGAGGTCGGGGAAGGGTAAATCACTACGATGTAGATTATTTTGTAATTGAAAATCGATTTGTTTCTGGAAATCGGTTTTTAAGCTGAACAGTTGGAGTGTTTAAATTCCAGCTGTGAGTTTCAATGGAAAGATGTACGCACAGCTTAAGTTTGGCTAAAAAGGACTGATGTTAGTACATATGGGTGATAGAAAGCAATCTCATCCAGCTGTGATGTAGCCTATGTTGACCAATTTTAGTAACACCCTATCCCTTTGTTAATTTGCAACACCTATTTTAACACTAACTTGTAAGTTGCCCAATAGTTTACGAGTGTACAGGGCTGGATTTTTGGGGATCCCTACAAAAAACCTTTTTTTAGTTATTACTCTTTAACTTAATGTTTCAGATTGCTCAACCAACATTTAAAACAAAGAAAATGCTTTTTCCTCAACGCTTTTGTAGTTCCAAGGGGCTACCACATCCTCTCGGGCCCCGGGCATCCACAATCCTTAATCAGGGCCTGTGTGTACTACTCAAGTTTCAAGTTTGTCCTCGAATTGTCCAAGGCCTGTTATTATTTACAAAGCGGCACCAACATTTCAAAAGGGTGTAACTGCTTTTGCAACCAATGCCTTCTTACAGAGATGTGGATCGTATTTCATTCATCTCACGCAATTCACATCCATTAACCGAAAGAGGAGGATTTTACCTTTCTATTTGTGCTAGTGGATTGCTGAGAAGGCATCGGTTGTAAATGCAGTTACGCCCTTTTGAAATGTTGGTGCCGAAATAATATTTATTAGTCTAGTCTAGTCCAGTCTACACATACACATCCAGCGCTTGGAAGAATCCTGGAAACTGGTATCATCGACTACTTTTACACTCAAACCTCCATTTAGGTAGGATCTATTTAGGTAAAATGTATTTAGGTAACGTTACCTAAATGGAATTTGATTGTCATTGGCCATCATTGATGACGTCAAACCCGACATCAACCTATCATTGCACAGTGTTCGAAATCGATGATTTTGCGATCAAAATTAAATAACTTTTTTCACGTTGGTTCTAGAGGTTTGGCGTGTTCTACAAAGTTTTGACGTAGGACTACGTCTCTCTTTTCTATACCGGGTGTCATTCTAAATTTTCAGAAATCAGCCGCGTTACGTTTAAAGTGGAGATTTTGAGCGGTAATAGCTCAGCCATTTCTTGTTGAATTTTCAAAATTTTGGCACCAATCGATTGCAAATCTTTACACCAATTATGTCCAATAATAATATTTGCTGTTTTTCAATAACAAACTATTGAAAAATTGGGAAAAGTGAACCCATGTTTATTCCAGCCAATCACGATCGAGCACATTTTGGAGCACATTTTGGATGCTCCCGTCGAATATAAAAGCTACTGCTTCTTCGCATCTTCCCTCATTTGCCTTTGTCGTCTCGAGGTGAACGCATCGAACGAGAGCTGCCCACTTTCTTCGTTTGCGTTTTCGCTCATTATTCTTTGACGGCCGTGTTGGCTCGGCGTCGGTGGTTGTCGGCAAGGGTGCTGTTGCACATTCGCCTTCTAACCGTCTAACGCGGCAGACGAAGGAAAGAATACGTTTCATCGATTGCTCGGCGGTGGTGGCAGAGGCAGCAAAATCCACAGAAAGATCAGCGACATACGAATTTGCGAGTTGCGTCGCTGTCCTCGGGGCTCGGTCCTTTCGCCGATTGATTGGCGGTGGCGCATTGATGATAGCATCAGGAACATCCAGGGCAACAAGCGGCGGGCCAATTTTCGACGGCGTTCAGCATTCAGCACGGAGGAATCCAACACGCATTGCGTGGCATGATAAATTCATGTCATTTTTTGTCTAAAATCTTTCAATATTCAATCGGTTCTTTTCAGGACCATAGAAAATTATTCATCAAGAGTTGTGAATCAGATAATTATTTCATTCCATCATGGATCGGTAAAAGTGTGGTGCAACCGAAAAGTGAAAGATTGAATGCTTGGTGGCCCCGCAAGAATGATGATGCCGGCCACTAATGGTTCCATCCGGAATTTATCAACCCTATCCGAACCATTTTTCGTGACACATCGATAAATTATAACGTTGTTCGAGTTAAAATGATCTTAACCTTACAATATTTTGATTACTTTATTCGTTAAATGGAAATTTTCTCATTTCTCGGTTGATTAACCGTTTCAAGCGTCTGGTGCATGCGGGGCGGGTCATGCAAATAAAATATACTGAAAAGCCAGCCGAATGGGAGGAGCTTCATCTGCTAATCTAGGGCATAAAAGCTGCTCCCTCTGATTTCTTTCGTCATTTTCGTTGGATCAGTCAAGCAGGGTGGATGTCACCTCCACACCTGAGCACTACCCATCGGCGACTCTCGGCTATCGTGCTGATAGCGTCATGAATCTTATCCACGGCAGAAAGCGGCCTACCAATTTTCGGTGGCATCCTGCAGGATTAGCACGGAGAAAACCAACACGCATTGCGTGGCAAGGCGGTTTCATGCCATTTTCTTCCTGAAATCGTTACTTTATCAAACGGTCCTTATCAGGATCACCAAAAAATGATTCTTCAAGAGTTGTAAATCAGATAATTTTACTCCATCAATCGAGAAAAGTGTGGTTCACCCGAAAAATGAATGATTGAATTCCGGCCACTAATGGTTCCACCCAGAATTCAGCAACGCATTACCCTATCAGAACTATTTTCCGTAAAACATTGTTTAACTCTAACAATTTTCGAATTAAAATGATCTAAATCATCCAATATTTTGTTTACTTTAACGCTTAATGAAATTTTTTTCCATTTCTGGGTTGATTAATCGTTTGAAGCGTCTGAAGCAGGCGGGGCGGGCCATGCAAATGAAATATTCTGGAAAGCCAGCCGAATGGGAGGAGCTGCATCTGCTAATCTAGGGGTATAAAAGCTGTTCTCTCTGATTTCTTTCTGGATTCCGCCAGACTGAAAAAATGTCGAATGTCGGGTTAAAGTCGGGTCAATTTTTATCGAATGTTGGGCCACTGTTGGACCAACATCGATCAACTATTGGGTCTATGTTAGGTTTGGTGGCTAAAATCAAAATAGGTGAATGATAGGTTGATGTCGGGTTTGACGTCATCAACTATGGTAAAAGCTTTAAACCTACAACACCACAAATTTATGCTTCCTAGCTGGGGCTCAATTGAATGATGTGCCTTGACTGAGGCTGGAGCTGAAAATTAGTAAAAGCTCGAGATCAGTCTTACCCAACCAATCACAATCAAGCATAGTTCTGTGAGGCGACACGACGAAACTTATATAAGTGGTGCACACACTCATTTCGATCATTTCATCGGCACACACAGCAGCGGACGGACAGCACCGAGCGGCAGCAAGATCCCAAAAAAGATCCGCTTCAACGGATGAGCAAGCGGGTGGCACCGCCCTCTGTCCAATGAAGCCTCGATTCTTTTCGGATCCATCGGCAGTGGAGGCAGCAGCGGAAGCAACATCCATAGAAAAATCCGCCTCGGCAAACGAAAATTCGATTGGCGTCACTTTTCGTTTGCCGGGGCCCCGATTCTTTCATGGATTGCCGGCGGCAGCAGCAGCGAGATCCCAAAAAAGATCCGCTTCAACGGATGAGCAAGCGGGTGGCACCGCCCTCTGTCCAATGAAGCCTCGATTCTTTTCGGATCCATCGGCAGTGGAGGCAGTAGCGGAAGCAACATCCAAAGAAAAATCCGCCTCGGCAAACGAAAATTCGATTGGCGTCACTTTTTGTTTGCCGGGGCCCCGATTCTTTCATGGATTGTCGGCGGCAGCAGCAGCAAGATCCCAAAAAAGATCCGCTTCAACGGATGAGCAAGCGGGTGGCACCGCCCTCTGTCCAATGAAGCCTCGATTCTTTTCGGATCAATCGGTGGTGGTGGCATGGGTGGCAATGAATTATACCAAAATGGTTCTTTTAAGGGCCCCAAAGCTCCCGAAAGAGTAATTTGGAGCATTATTCAATTATTTCTAAAAATTCAACTAATTCTAATTTTAATAGTTTAGTTTATCGATAAAGTTTAATTTTTATACTAAATATACACCGCTGTATATTTGGTATTTGATATTCCAAATTTACTGTCAATGTCATTCCAATCGAGTAGGATACCTGTCAAATGCGCTTTAAGGTTGAAGGATTCGTCATTGACATAATCGTCATCATTGAAAGTTCGAAAGCAGTTTTCTCATTCTAAACTGAAATTTCTGCAGTGAAAATAAGTTCACTGTACTCCAATCTTCAGCCGCAATACAGTGAATACATTTTCACTGCGGAAATTTCAGCTTTGTACGAGAAAACTGCTTTCGAATTTTCAATGATGACGATTATTTCAATGACGAATCCTTCAACTTTAAAGGCATTGCTCGGCAGCATCATCGTCATGATACGGGAATCATCATTACCAGCAACAATCGCCAGATTTCGAGTCTTTAGCATATAGTGATTTTACTCTGGCCGTTATTTTTGCTGAATAGATACACGTTTACTTCATCTGTGAGCCCCAAATTCTTTATTATGCGTTAAAAGTTAGTCCTACGTCAACATTGCGGTTATGTCTCAGACATTACACACTCCTAGTTTTTCTGCATGTTAAAAGGCGTCTTTTGATAAAATGTAATAAATGATTAATCCTCCTAGAAGTCAGATAAAAATTTTATTTTTTCGAAATATTTTTTTAGAGGTTTGACGTCTTTGGCAAAGTTGTAGCCCATAATAAAAGAAACAAAATCGTAGAACATGTCAAAGCTCCACCTCTTACGGTTTTCGAGATATGGGGCATTTTGTGCGCAGTACCCCTAAAACTAGTTTTTTCAGTGTAGCTTCAACAGTGTAGCTCTTACAGTTTTGTGACCTTCTACAAACTTGTTCAGGACGTCAAAATACACATTTCTTCCGAAGATGGCAAGTCATTATATCTTGAAACAAAAAAGTTATAGGCAAATTTATCATATTTTAAGGTGTACTTTCACCTTAAGTAACTATTTCCGGCGCAAAATGGCGCAGATGGCTCAGCCGGTAGCTGAAAGATTAGACTTTTTACTATCACTTGAGGGTGGAAACCTTCGTGGGCAATAGTGGGAAAAGTGGTTTAAATACATGGCAAAAACTAATTATTTTGCCTGTAATACAAGAAAAATAAATAAAAATTAATCATTTAGGAGCCCGCTATAATTTTTACTGCATTGCTTAATTTCCGGCAATATTTTACAACATTTTTGAGCATTATTTATTTATTTATTTACCTAAATTAGCGACACTTTACACCAAAGGTGCATTCGTGTCGTTTTTGAGCATTGTTTTTACCAAACAGAATGCTTTATTGATGATTTTGAATTTGTATTGTTTACTATCAGATGTTCAGGCAATTTCTGATGAAGTTACTTTTAAAATTAACTGTTTGAAGTTTTTTTTGGGGGCAATAGCGCTAGGAATAAGAAAAAAGAAATATTGAACAGTTCAAGATGTGCATCAAAACACAGAGTAGATTTGTTTTCATGTATTTATATTTATATTTATTGTTTGACTTTTCAACTACGGAATCAGTATCGGAAAATATCAGAAGAAGTTTTGATTCGTCCGATAGCAGATTAACAGCTTTTTCTGTAATTCACGAGTTTGACTTACAACTGAGAAGCAATTGAAATATATCAGATATAAATCAATAAAATTCAGGGTGTGCCGAGAAATAATGCGATAGTTTTTTTTATTTCAAACATTATTTTTAATCACTTGACGTTAACCAATTACAAGTTTTGACGTCCCATCGTCTGTATCATGAGTTAATTGATGTATTTTTCATATATTTAACAGTACTTTTAACGAAAATCAGGCTGAAAATAAAATTGTATATCGAATTGATCGTTTGATATAAAAGATTTACTTTATTTTCACCAGAAAATCGTCAAATATGTATTGAAGAATGTTACAAGAAGAATTACAACTATCTTAATTAGAACTGCGAAGGTATTTATCAAAACGCATTTAACATTCTTACCAGTGTAGCCATTCAATATTATGACTATTGGGTAGGTAGGCAATCGTTTATGTTGTCATAAGTTTGAAGAAATTCAATACTTTTATTTAGAACTAGTTTTAGTTATAACTCTCGGGTTATAACAATATTTTCTTCTGTTTTTTTTTTAAATTTTAGTGATAAAAACTCACTGGTTTCTGCAAAAACTTTGTAAGATATTGCAGGAAGAAACACAGTGCAGTAAAAATTACTGTGGGCTTCTAAATGATTATTTTTTTTATTTTTTTTTCTTGTATCACAGGCAAAATAATAAGTGTTTGCCTTGTATTTATACCACCTTTCCCACTATTGCCCACGAGGGTTTCCACCCTCAAGTGATAGTACAAAGTCGAATCTTTCAGCTACCGGCTGAGCCTTCTGCGCCATTTTGCGCCGGAAATAGTTACTTAAGGTGAAAGTACACCTTAAAATATGATAAATTTGCCTATAACTTTTTTGTTTTAGGATATAATGACTTGATATCTTCAGAAGAAATGTGTATTTTGACGTCCTGAACAAGTTTGTGGAAGGTCACAAAACTGTAGGATTTTAGCTGTTGAAGCTACACGGAAAAAACTATTTTTAGGGGTACTTCGCACAAAACGCTACATATTTCTAAAACCGTAGGAGGTGGAGCTTTGACATGTTCTAAGATTTTGTTTCTCTTATTATGGGCTACAACTTTGCGAAGACGTCAAACTGCTAAAAAAATATTTTGAAAAAATAAAATTTTTATCTCACTTCTAGGGGGATTAATCATTTATTACATTTTATCAAAAGACGCCTTTTGAAATGCAGAAAAACTTTGTAGAACACGCCAAACCTCTAAAACCAGCCTAAAAAAAGTTATTAAATTTTGATCGCAAAATCATCGATTTCGAACACTGTGCATTGACCTGTTTTCATTTTGGCCGGCAAACCCAATATAGACCCAACAGTTGTTCGATGTTGGTCCAACAGTGGCCCAACATACGATAAAAATTGACCCGACTTTGACCCGACATTCAATAATTTTTCAGTCTGGCGGAATTTTGCAGGGTTTTTCGTGTTTCTTGCTCATCTAGTTATTTGAATGACAAGTCTGACCTGAGACCCTCCAAAACCCCCGAAAATGCCCCCAAAGCCCCTCCTTTCCTGAGACTCCCTTGAAAGTCCTCTGAAACTCCGCATGACCCCCTTTAAATCTCCTAGTCACTCTCCCTTCTTAAACTTCTTTTCAACCTTGTACTCCATTTAGGTAATGGACTGAATCCATTTAGGTAATGAATCCATTTAAGTAAAATTCTATTTAGGCAGTCCCGACTCATTACCTAAATGGAGGTTTTGGTGTACCATTTTAAATGTCATTATCAACACTTGCAGCGCATCGTAGATTCACTGTTGAAGCGGTGAGCCTTGACATGCAGCTTTATTGAATACAATTGAACTAAGAAACAGAACGGCAACATCTCGTCAGCCGCTTCTCAGAGTGTGTGTTATGGTTGTAATGAAAACAAAAAACGTTGGGAGTGACGTTGCTAAGAAAGTTAATGTCACTCCATGATAGATCTGCTTTCTGGGTTGGACCATGAAAAAATCCACATCATGTCCAGGTTTAAGCGCTTTTATTGGTTCTCAGAAACTCGGACTATTCTCCACGAAGTAAAAAAGATTCTAGGAAATGTTATAACTATACGATAATCAACTTTGAGCTGTTATATCTCCAGATTTAATGAACCGAATGCAATGAAATTTTCTGCATTTTTGACTTATCTGACTATGAAAAACTGCCTCATTTTTCTTCAAGGATTTTTAAAAGAAATATTCCCTATTCTACAAATTCTAGAAAAAAAATTTTTGAAAGCATCTTGCATGATTTACTTCTGATATTCCTCCCTTTATTTTCCAAAAAAATCATTATTGAATTTGATCAGAAATTCCTCCAAGGATTCTTTCGAAAAATCTATCATAGATTCCTGCAGAAACTTTTTTGGCATTTATTCAGAAGTTCCTCCAAGGTTTCCTTTGGTAAAACTTTATGCAATGCCTTCAGAACCTATTCCAGAGTTTTACAGAAAATGTTTCAAAAGTTCCTTCAAAATATTGTACTGGGTTTACTTTGGAAATTCTTCTAAGGATTTCAACGGAAATTCCCAGTGTATCTTTGAATTTCTCTCAAAATTCCACTAGGGATTCCTCCAAAAGTTTTACAAAGAGTTATGTTACTAAGTTGTGTATGAATTTCTTCAGCAAATCCTTCTAAGATTTACTCTCTTTTTTTTGGGACTTTTGTAGATTTCTTTTTTAAGAAAAATCCCTCGGAAATTCCTTTAAGTATTCTCTAAAACGGTCTTCCAAGGATTTATTCCGAAAATTTCTCCGGGGTTTGTCTTAGAAATTGCTCCAGGGTATTTTTTAATCTGAATTTCTTTAGAAGTTCCTGCAAAGACTCGTTTCTTTTTTTCAAAAGAGAAAAACAAATGTGAGATCTATGCGGGATTTTTTAGTAGAGATTTCTAAATAATCTTCCCTAGGGGTTTCTTCACATTTTTTTCGAGGGATTCTTTCAGAAAATCTCTCATGGCTTTTATTGTAAATTCGGCCAATAATTTCTTCAGAAATATCTCCAGATTTTCCTCCAGAGATTTCTTTACGAATTACTTCAAGAATTATTTTGAAAAAAAAAAACCTGCAAAGATTATTCGATAATTTTTTCATGGACCCGTACTCAAATCCTTCCTAGGATTCACTGAAAAATCTTTCAGATGTGCCAAAAAAATCTTCCAGGGATTCTTTAAAAAAAATTTCAGGGATTTCTTTGGAAACTTCTCGTAAATTTACTTGAAACAGTAATCCAGGAAGCTCTCAAGAAATTCTTTCGCAACATGTTTTAGAAATTTTTCTAGACTTCAGAATGTCCCCAAGAAATTTCCCCAAGAACTCCTTAAAAAGTCATGCACGGATAGCTTCAAGAAATGTTCCATGAATTCCTTTCGAAAATACATCAAGGACTCCTTCAAAAAATCTTGCATTCTGTAGGAATCTTTATGAAAAAAAAGAGAAATTTGTAGATGAATTTCTGGAACAAAATATTAAATTTTCTACGAATTTCTACCTCTTTTTATAGAGATTTCTCCAGAAATTTGTCAAAGTATTCATCTAGAAAACCATTCATGAACATTCTCAAAAATACTCCATGATTTTTTTTAATGCATCACGGATACATTAGGAATCATAAATTGGGAACTCCTTCAAAATTTTCTCAAAAGCTTTCTAAAGATTTTCTCCAAAAAATTCTACAAGAGACCGTTAAGGAAATTCCCAAGATTTCTTCACATTCATTTAGGCAATTCAAGACATTTCTATACCAGAAATTACTCCAAAGATTTCTCAAGAAAGTCTAGAAAAATCTTCCAAGAAATCTTTTACATTTTTTTTACAGATTCTTTCAGAGATCCTTAAGGATTTTTTACGGAAAGGCTGGAAAACGTTCATGTAGATATTCCTGCAGAAAGTCATATTCATTTTCATATTCATATTCATATTCGTCCTCAGAAATCTCCAGGATTTCCTACAAACGTACCTCTAGGAATATCTCAAAGTTTCTCCGAATGTGTTTGGTTGTTCTGTCTACTGCTAACCAATGCAGTTGATATGGGCGTATCCATAATCTGATACTAAGTCTAGTTAACAGAAATGGAATGGGCCTCTCACATTTGACGTCTTGAATCAGCTGATTTGTCGGGTCTTTGACAGTTTATGTATGGAGATGACAGGTCCGTGTTATCAGCTGTTTTTCAAACCTAGTAAACAAATGCGTACACACGTTCTTGACATATGAAAAAGCATATCCTCCCCAAAGCGAAACAAGCAGACAAAATAACTTTGAATTTCGCTCCTGCATTTGAAGCAAGCGCAGGGATGGCAATGAGACATTTTTCTATTTACCGTTCTTCGGTACTGGCAGAAAAAATTGAAACTATTTGTGACACAAAAGAAGTGAACAACGGACGAGCAAAAATGGCGAGAGCAAACAAGGACAAGGATAGCAAAGTCGGATTGGATTGGATAACAAGCCTGCTTGCAGGAAAACTTTTTTTTCTCCGGAGAAAGGGAATGTTGGGTGTGAATATAGTTTTCTGTTATTCCCCTTGCGTGTTCATCCCCTAGCAAGCATCAGTAACAGCCAGCAGTGTGACGACGTCGCCAGTGTGAACCTGCCTCATTGAGGAGAGGAGCTTTGGCTGAGCAAGTCGCCTTCATCGTGTGGTTCCGTATTATGCCAAGTGATTCTACGGTAGTTTGCTAAGATGGCGGAGAACGTATCGATCCAGTGAGTGACGCAATCTTCACACCTCCAGGAATTAATCAAATTAAAATCATCAAAGTTTCTCCCAAACAAATTGCCGAGGGGTTCTCAAAATAAATTACCGAAGAAAGACTGGAAGCGTTTTCCGAACAAATGCGTAAAATACTTTACAAAATAAATATCCTTGATATCCAGATTATTTTATAGTCCATAGCAAAGCTATGGAAAACTATAAACGCAAACGAATTTTCCGGAAAGCTAATCAGACTGATACTAAGTAACAATGGACGATGTGCAAAAATTTATGAAAGTTGCGAATAAGCTTTCCTTAGTTCATTATAATTTTGTCTTGGAACTGCGACAAAGTGTTCAACGTCAATCAACGTCATCAATCATTGAAGGGCATAAGACGAATCGTGTTCAACAACTGGAGTACGATCTCCATGACATCCGGTCAATTTGTTTGCTTTGCGGGTGGCATGCACTTGAAAGCAAGAGTATTAAAAAAAAAAACAAAAAAAAAAAAAAAGACGCGGACACCGTCTTCAGCCAGAGGCTGTACAGACTGAATGAAACTTAACACTAGACAAGGAACACATGGAGCATGCACCAGTGGATACGGAGAAGAAACTACTCTCACGAAAAGTTTCATCGCCCGGAGCGGGAATCGAACCCTCACCCCATAGCATGGTGCGATTAGAAGCTTGGTGACCCTAACCGCACGGCTACGAGGCTCCACCGGTGGCAACCATTTAATGCGAGGTATCCCGGGTAGACGTGAATATCATAATCATATCTTAAAACGATCAAATTTTGATGTCATATCTTAATATGATATTGATGAGATATTCAAAAAGTTGCCAAATATCTGGTCAATATCTCATCGTGATATGATTTCAAAATTAGTACTTAAATTGATCTTCGGAAAGCCTAGTGCAACCCGCTGTATAAATGTCGAAATTTCCCAACATTGCGCATAAAAGCTATTTTAAGTTTTTAACTTTTATTATGCGCCGTCCCCAAATAACGTAACGCTTCAGAGGAGATAGCGGCTCAATAAAGTCCGTAACGCTCCAGGGGAATAGGGAATACAGCCTAGCGTTACGACCTATACAAAAAAGTTGGAGTTATCATACAAAAGCACATTATGGATTCCGCCAGATCCTAATGAACCAACCACCGAGTTCAAAAATATCGAATTTAGCGTTACATAATACTGAAGCAGCTGGCAGCGCTACACCATCCGGAAGTGTTTTAGTGTCTTGTGCGTGATTGCATGCCGCTGACAGCAGGGGATTCACGCAAGCGGGGCCGAAGTAGTTGTATCGTATTTTTTGGCGTTTTTGGCTGATCGGCCATTAGATTCGAGAATCGGTCAATACACCAAGCTATCAATGATTTGCGAATGGTTCCAGAATCGAAGAGTGTGTCCTCATATTCATAATTCTGTGAGAGGTCAAGTGACGTGTGTTCTAATGATGACTGAATGTGCGTGATGGTGGCGAGACGAAGAGCATGCCGAGCATGCATATCTGCACGGGGGTGAATCTTCGTTATGAAAAGCACTGCTCGTTTGAAAGCTCAACACTAGCGAACCTGGTGGTGGAAGTCAAGCTTTTTCCTACAGCGAGCATAGGGAGACGACGTAGCACGCTTTGATGATTTTTTTATTTTCCCATGGAAATTCGTTCCAATCTAGTTCTCCAAGTGACAATTTCACGACTTCTACCTCGAAACTTCAAATTTGTTCGAAGATACACATCTGTTCTGTGATATCTGCGCTGTTACGATGTTCCCATGGTGATGGCAGCGCTATCTTGGATGGATTCCGGTGAGAATGTTCTGATTATTGTTACTACAACAAATTGAACTACATACCTACGCGCCAGTTTCGAATTTACCTTTGAAGCAGGAAGTGTGTTTGCATTATCATTATCCATTTGATAACGGTAATGCACACATGCGGGGCTTGTTGTAAGTGAAAGTGACCTCGGAATGGACGTGAGTAACCAGACATTCTGAAACGGGTCACTGGATCCCAACAGAGCTATCACCTTTCAACTCCCGGGCTAAAGATGATTTCAGTTGTGAGTGTGAAATTCAGTAAAAACCATACAGACAACTGCAGGCATTTTTCTTCCATAATACCACTGCCGGACAGTGGGAGTCTAGGTGGGAGTTGAATTGTACACACACACACACACACACACACACACACACACACACACACACACACACACACACACACACACACACACACACACACACACACACACACACACACACACACACACACACACACACACACACACACACACACACACACACACACACACACACACACACACACACACACACACACACACACACACACACACACACACACACACACACACACACACACACACACACACACACACACACACACACACACATAATAAATGGATGTTCCCTTATGTACACAAAAAGGAAGTAGAAGTGGCCTTCATTTTCAATAAGCGGGTTTATGGATGCGGCGATTGAACAAAATAAAAACAGAGTAATCGGCACAAAAAAATGCATATAGGGAATCGCGCCACTTGGGCGGTGGCTTCTACATTCGTCTGTTTTCCACTATAACTCAGTCAAATTTGAACCAATTGACACAACTTTTGGAATGTGGTGAGATAGGTATAGTATCTACCCGTGTACAACATTTCAAGTCAATTGGTTCAAACTGAGTTATAGTGGAAAACAGACGAATATAGAAGCCACCGCCCAAGTGGCGCGATACCCTAATCGATATTTGCTTTTCTTTAAAAAAAGGCATAAAATATATACTGATTTTATCTGATAGATTTCTTAATCCCAGTTTTTAATTATTTTATTTCACTGTGAGTAAACCAGCAGAGGCTTTCCAATCAAGTCCGATGACAACATGAGCTGGACCTCGATGTTGAGCTTGCATTTGTGGTACGAATCCAATAAATGAATCACCGGACAATTTGGGAACTTTATCGGCCCGCTAAGCAAAATACGTCCATTTCGAAAAACGGACCGTTTGATTCTAGATTCTACAAAACATACCGCTGCAGACGACAAGCTTTTTGAGTTTCAACCAACGAATTGCGTAGCGATTCTGCCTCGGGTATACGAACAGACAACATTCGTGACGACTACGATCTTCTAAATGTTTCCAAAGCTTTTCTGGACGACAGTTCACAATAGAGCACGTTCAGTGAAGTACATACTAGATTTTTAGCTGATTTTTTTATGGCTAGAAGGTAAATTCTCCGTTTCTGCAACGAAATTATGCAGGAGGCGTGGGTATTATGATTCCTTGCCTTAATTGGTATGTTGGAATAAAACTTTGGAAAACACTTTGTTGCAAGAAACGGAGAAAACAATAACACAGTTACCTAAAGTTTTGCTCAAACACCATTAGGTTAGGCAAGGAATCATAACAGCCTAACCAAATCGTTGCAGAGATTGAGAATTTACCTTCTGACCATACAAAAATTCAGCTCATTACTACAATCTAGTACTTCACTGATTGCGTTCTATTGGTGGAAATTTGCCCTGTTTTAGGCGCAAAATAAACCAAACATGTTTCTAAGCATGTCGTTTCTAAAGTTTTGATCACTAGCTTTGTTAACTATTCAGAGAAAGAGCATAAAATGTGAAATCATCTAGAGAAGTGCTCTCTTTGTTTCGGAAAATACGAAATTCCTAATTGAGCCCTAATTCATTTTTATTTTCCATACCATCACGTCAGTTGGCAAATTTTGAGTGGAAACTGTATTATTATTCTGCAATAGAACATTTATCATTGAGAAATCTGAAAAATACTGCTCAAGATCAAAATTAGCTCTTCACATTTCTATCTGCAACATCCAAAAATCGAAAGATCTGAAAATTACTGCTCAAGATCAAAATCAGTTCTTTGACACATTTATCTATAATATCTGAAAACTGTAAGATCTGAAAATTACTATTCAAGATCATAATTAGTTCTTTCACACACTCATCTACAACATGGCGGAACCAAAGCAACACAACTATCATGACTCGCAAACACCTTGGAAAACGTAGAACTTGATGCTCTTGTTACCTCCTATTTTCAGATATGAGTCGTAGTGCAGTGGTAATGTCACTGCTCATAAATCACAAGGCCATGAGTTCGATTCTGGTCGCGGTCATTTTTCTTTTTTTTTACTCTAATCCATCTGTCAGATCATTTTATGATATTGGTTAGATGTGCTACAGCCCAGATCTCCCCAGATATTAGTTTGATCTTATAACATCAAAATGAGATATTATTATGTTCTTCCCCATACTAATTTTTGATCTTATTTTTGATCTTTTATCTCTTATGTCAAACAAACCAATAGCTAATTATGATCTTGAGTACTTCACTGAGGAATATCAAATGATGATATTGTTCTGATTTTTACTTCTACTCGGGATGCACTTCCCAGACAATCAGGAGTCGCATAAGAAACCACGTTGTACATCGTATAAAGTACTTTTTAAAGTCACTATCGCATAGGGTATTGGTTCCCTTCTTAAGCATGTGGCTCCCATTTTCATCCTACGAAAAACAAAGGATTGAAGCGTTGTTTGTTTTGTTTCTTATTTTTGTATTTTTTGTTAGAAGTGAGCACGCGTGAAAACAAAAAGAACGGAATCAATCGGTGCTGTAATCGCTTGTTTTCGAATAAGATGAATATGGGAACGTGAGATTTATGATGGCACACGTACCCTATATGTGCGGCTGACTGACAAATTTCATCGCATATGATGTTATTTTTTGAACTTATTACGATGTATTAGGTAAAGTCGACTTTAATGAGCACATCGTAGTAGATGATATTCTGATGTTTTATTGCGATGAACTTTATTTACTCGCAAAAGAGTGCGAGCGAACTCGCAAAGTGTCAAAGGAATTCGTATAATTGCGTACTGCGATGATTATACGACTTCGCTTGGTACTTTTCTTGTTGTGTCAGTTTACCTCGCATTGGTGTATAGATGAAATCACATAAAAGTACAAATAAGCTCGTTGAAGTGTGCATACAAACTCACATAAGCTAGAAGCGTTTATGTTGGCATTACGCGATTTGATATGTGATAACAATTAAAGAGTTTCTGTTGCACTGTGGATACAGTGCCAAAAAGCTACAAGAAAGTGAACAGCCATAATTATGGTTGCAAAGTCATCATTATTTGTTTTGTTGGCTTGATAATCAACAATGGGAGGTGCTAGCCAGAGAGGGGAGGTAAAACTGTACGGGAAATCGTTTTTAACCTGCCAAACACGCACAGCGCAAGTGAACCAAGTGCATTCCAACAAACACTGAGGTGAGTTAGAATATCATGATAATTAATCAGCTTGTTTCATAATTAGCGTTTGGTGTTGTGTGTGAAGTGTGGCACGACAATCCAGAGGTCATTAGTTTGATATCAAGCTGACAGAATTGTTTTTTTTTTAATATTATTAAATCGCATAAGATGCTAAATTGCGTCGCAATAGTGCACGCGGTGCATCGCATAAGATATCGCTTCAAGTCATATAGCGTTATTATTGTTCCGTCAATGCACGTATAGCGCCTCCACCTTTGTACGCATAAAGCACTTTTGTTGTATCTTATGCGATGTAACTTTAACGCATAAAAGTACGTAGAACATGAATAAAACATCATTATACGTGCAAATTGGTTGTCTGGGTTCATACGGAATCGCTCAAGTAATTTTCGTTCAGTGCATTATTTTTACGTGTCCGGAATGGTCAAGAAAATTAATACAGCAAGCCCCATTTGATTTGACGTTTCGTTTCTGCTCCGTACTAGGATCCGGAATAAAGCGACGGTTGCTCATTTCTTGAGCGATTCCTTTCCTGAATTTTCCACGCATCGAGATAGGCAAAGAAATTTCTTGCGATCTGCATATTACCCCATAAAACACAAAATATAGCAAAAATCTGACTGGTGATAATTGCGTCAAAGCAAAGTTTTGATAGGTACCTATGTGAAACTGATAAACTTTGTGAATAGTGTTGCGAGCTATACTTCCATAACCTGATAATTTTAGGGTTTACGTTTTTTTTAAGTTCTCAATCAGCGTTCACTATAATTAGGCCGAAATATTGAACATTTGCTATTTAAACCTGAATGAATACGAATGTTCTGTAATAACCATGTTATTAATCGAGTTCTGTACACCTTGTGGCCCAGCCATAATGGTAAATGATTCTGAACACCACCGTTTCGTTCTTCGTTTTCTTCTTCTCGAGAATTGTTTGCGTTTAAATTTAATTAGCATTTAGTTGTAGCTAGCACCTAAGCACCACCTTCACGCTCGAAGAAAGAAGCACCAGAGCGCACCAACGAAGGAAAGAAAACGGAAACAGTTTGAGGTTGAAATGGGCGGTGTAATTATCGGTTAGGTGCGCTTTCTCCTTTCTGGCGGCGTTCAACCGGAACGAATGACGGTTTGAGTTGTGCGCTGCGCTGGGCTGGTGATGGGCCGGATGTGTCCCCACCCACTCATCGCCCGTCGGCCGTCGACCGACAAATACCGCACACCGACAGAACTGATTGTCGGGTTGTGGTTGTGGTGAGAGTGGGGGGTGACGATTCCCTAGCTGACGATGATCGATGATGTAATGGTGTTTCCACTTTTTTTTTCGTGGGGACGATTCTTCCTTTTTCGTTTTCTGTTTTGATGGATGTTTTCTTTTAATTTCACGAACGGTCCCGGCCAAACGGCGATCCAGGAGGGGTTATTATTGGGACCGCCACGATGCGATGGGTGGCGATTGGATTGCTATAGGTTTGGGGTGAATTAATGCAAGGTGACAGGCCTGTGAGATTGAGAGATATTTGTTTCGTGGATGGCTGATTGACTTGATAGGACGGGATTGAGTATCGCGTTTCCAGTAATTAAATGTCAACAATATCGAAACGGGGAACGGTGAGTTTCTATCATGAGCTACGACAAAGAATTGCTTCTGGGGAAAAGGTAAATGTTAATCAACGATGGTCTTTGTTGTTAGAAAACATTTTAATTTCGATTTCATTGTACAGTTTTGCAATAACTGTGCAATCAACCCTTCCTTCAAAGAGCATATAACTCACTGGAAGCATTGAACGTATCCGTGACTTCTATTTTGTTTAGAAATTTGCTAAGGTTTTTGGAAATGGGATTGTAACATAAGGCTGAATTTCAAAAGGCTGAATGCACAAAAGGCTGAATACGAAAGGCTGAAATAAAGAAAGTGTGACATAAGGCTGAAATTACAAAAGGCTGGAAATTGAAACGGCTGAAATACGAAAATGCATAGATAAGTTAGAGCACTTCTTCCTTTTCTTGGAGTAACGCCCGAACTAAGATAGAGCTTGCTTCTCAGCATTGGCACATTGGCACGAAGATTACTCAATGCCAAAGGGAGTCAAGAAAATTTTCATATTGAAAAGTTCTTGGTCCGAACGCGAATCGTACGCGTAACCCTCAGCATGGGCCCTAGTTTCGAAACTGAACTTATAGTGAAAAGGCTAATGGTGCATACCAACGAACGCAAAAAGGATCTGATAATATCCATATCGTTAATTTATCCTTCTTTAAACATGAGCTATTCTTTCGAGTCATGTTATTTTGGAGATGGTTGTCATTACGGCTGCTAAAACAATATCATTAGAGATTTTCCCTTCTTTGAAATATGTGCTATTCTTTGGAAAATACTGCCTTAGTAATGTATGCATTCAATAATCCATAGCATTATGGCCAGTCGTAAAACTTTCTGATTCAGTACATAGTAACTGAAGTATGTTCCCTCAAATAGGCCAACTATGAACTAGGGACGGTAGGACCATAGACTAACTTGAAGACCTGAAAGTACCGAAGAAAACCATTGAGTTTTGTGTGTCCAATGGCGTAATAATATTCATTACCTAGAATTTCTTCCGCGTAATTTGCATTTGTGTAATATATTTTTAGTGTGTTACATTATGACGCCGCTAGTAGGACGATCAATCGTCAAGTTCAAGCAAAACCTATGCGGTGCCACGGCTGGGTAATCGACTAACAAGCAAAATTTCAAATAGATCGTAAAATCAATGAATGTATGTAATTATTCCCAATTAGAATGATCTGTTTGTCTGAGCTGTTAATATTGAGGTTAGCCTTTAGGCTGGTGCGTTGAAAAACTAGTCGAATCACTATTTCAGCCTTATGTTATTTCAGCCTTTTGATGCATTCAGCCTTTCGTGTTTCAGCCTCTTGTTATTTCAGCCTTTCGTAATTCAGCCTTGTGCACGTAACCCTTGGAAATGCTCACCTGGCTCCAGAATAATTACGGAATCAAAACGGGGAATTAAAGTTCGTCATATTCGATGTCGTTGTGTGTGATATTTTAGTCAAAATGAAAAAAAGTGTTTTCATTCGAATTCGAATCAAAATACGAAAGGTTGTATGAATCACATCACTAACCATAGTGAAGCCAGATCATGTGACTTTTCCCCCTCTCCACTAACAAAAACTTGACTGTCGTGGACAAGTAGAGGTGATCTCGGTCTCTAGTAGCTACGCACGTAATACCAACATTCCTTCACTTCCTCGATGACCGTAAGGACGTAGCAAGCGCCGTTGTTGACTTAATAAAGTTTTGAAATCGAAAGTGCACATTGAGAGCGGTAGCTACTCCCAAGCCCCGCGTTTATTGATTCCTAGTGCGATTTCGATTGTTCTGGTCAATTACAGAGTAGCAACTACGATTTGTACGTTCAGCTATGCTCATGCTTCTGCTTTATTTGATTTCCTTTATACATATTCCATTTTCTTAGAGAAAACAAAAAATTTGTATAGATGTCTGGACCTCAAGTGTTGAACGCATTCTTAATTTGGCTCATTCCCTGGGCTTATCCTAATGTTGACCGAATCTAGTGAATTGTTGAATGATTCATTTTCAAGTTTTATGGGAGTTTCAGAAGGGTTCCGGGTTATTGGGGGTCCCAGAGGTTCCTTAGGGCTTCTAAGGGGGTTATAGGGATGTCTCAGAGGAGTTTCAAAGTTTCATGGGATATCAGGGATAAACCTCTGAAATGCCCTTGAAACCCAGTGAAAACTCCTGGAACGCTCCTGGAACCCTCTAAAATCCCCTGGAGCACTCCTGAAACATCCTGGAACGCCCCAGAAACCCCTTGAGATCCCACTGAATAACCTCTAATACCCGCTGGAACACCCTGGAACGCTCATGAAAACCCCTGAAACCCGCTGAAACGTCCCTAAAGTCCCCTAGAATCTCCTGAAATACCTCTGGAACTCATCGGGGTCCCTTAGCAGACCTAGCACCCTAGCACCATTGAAACCCATAAAATCCCAATGAAACACACCTGAAATTCGCAGAAGCGCCTCTCAAACTTCTTTAAATTGTTGGAACGCTTCTGAAATCTGAGGTTGGGTGACAAAACGTCGGATGCCAAAACTTCGAATGCCGAAACGTCGTATCAACAGAACGTTGAGGAGTAAAAGAATGGGATTCCGTTTAATAATAGAATATACAACTTGTTATTTGCTTGGATACCCACTTTCGACGTTTTGTCATTTTGACGCTCTGGCATTCGGCATTTTGTCTTTCGACGTTTTGCCCCTAAGCCGAAACCTGAAACACTGAACGCTGAAGCCTCCTAGAACTCACTAGAACACCCTGCAAACCCCTGAAACTCCCTGGAACGTACTTGATAGCCCCTGGAACGCTCCTAAAACCCTTTGATTCCCGCTGGAACACCCTGAACCCACCTGGAAAACGCTCAACTATGGAACACTATGGAACGCCCATGACTCCGCTTGAAGACCCCTGAAACACTTCTGGAATGCCCCTGGGACCCTTTGAAGCCTTTTGAGACACCCTTGTGCCGTGTCCGAAACGAGCGGAATCCATTTACAGGCCTCAAAACTGATTGGGGTGGGTTCTTTCGGCCAATTTCCACCGAGAAATTGAACAAGTTAGTTTCCGTTGAAATAATTCTTAAGACTGATTCATTAGTTCCATTTACCTGCCTTCTACCCTGCGTCTCCATGGCAACCCCGTTATTCTTCTTGGTTTAAGTCACATATGTTACTTTTTAATCAATATGTACTCTAGGGTGACTTAGCCATGGAGGCCTTGTCCCACGACAGTCCCTAACTTCTGGTCACGGCTATCGAAGTCGTGTGGGGTGGGCTACATCCGCCTCTTTATCACAGGGTCGGCTATTCTCGAGAGGCTAATCAAGGGCTTAATGAAAGTCTGCACGCGCTAACTACTCTTAACCCAGGTTTTATTACAAAACTACTCACTAAATTGGGGTTACCGACTGGAACGGGCTAGAGCCACCTTGGACCGTCCCTGAAACCGCATTCCTGTTCAAAACTCCCTGAAACCGCATGGAACGCTCATGAAACCCCCTAAAGCCCCATGGGGCCTCCTTGAACGCCCCTGGAGTTCTGCTGGCATACCCGTACTACCCCCTGGAATTACCATAAAGTTACGTTATTTTATAGTAATAAAGTTGCATTTTCCTGTACTCGGTAACTCTGTTTCTGATCAGAGTTCGTCCACATGACATTGGGCGCCAGATGGCAATCGGTTAGATGGCGTTCGGCAAAACGACATCCGGCCGAATACTGTTCTAGGGTACTTTCTTTCTCAGTATTCTGCGGTAATCTCTCTCCGGATTCTGGGATAATCCCTTCCGGGATTCTGCAGAAATCCGTCTCAGAATGTTGCGAAAACTCCTCTGTAGGAATCAATCTCAGAAGTCTGTGGCTTCTTTGGCTTGCTAGTTGATCCCTCTCAGAAAGAATCTTTCTCGGGGTCATGGAAGAATTTCACACACAATTCTGGGAGAAACCATATCAGAATTCAGGAGGAAACCTTGTGATTATTCTTAGAACTTCCTCTCAGGGTTCGTCGATTCTTTTAAGGAATCAATATCAGGATTCTGGGAGATTCTGACCAAAAGTAAGTATTTGTCAGTGGCTTATGGTTGTTTGTAACGCATAATGGATTTTTGGATAAATTTCTGGTAGAATATCTATTTTTTTTAATCATTTTAGATTTTCTAAGGAGAAAACCGAAAAACTTTGAAAAAAAAATATTGATGTTATAATAGAAGGAATTGTTGGGAGAATCTTCGAAGATATTTCTTGGGATATTCTTGCAAACATTTCAGGACAAAGATCTAAGGGATTTTTTTATATTCAGATGATTTCTTTGTCCGATAAAATTTGGCGAAATCCATGGGAGGAAATATTTTGATGTTTCTGGAGTTAATGCTAAAAATATTTCGTGAGTTGCTCTTGATGGAAATCAAGGATTATTAGGGAGTTTCAAAATACCAAATTTCTGGGACTTTTGATTTTATTCATAAAATAGCAAAGTAAAAGTTGGCAGATACTATTTTCCTCCTTGTAGAGCGTTGCATAATTTATGGATGGCACCTTATGTAGTTCGAGTTCTGGGTTCAATCCCTGGCCCGTCCCTTTCTTTCTACTTTGTATCTTTCTATCCACTTTCGCTATACTCTCCTCTCTATGTATACAACTCATGTATATTCATATGTTCATAGCCATCGCTAGAACCAGAAACGGTTGAACAGCCATTTCACTTGCTTCCAATTTTCACAGCACAGTGTGAAGCTATCACATGACGCCTACAAGTTATGCAATCAAGCGAACTGTGCCGCTTTAGCTTCATACATACTAAACGCTTTCATCAATATTTTGCTGAATTTTGCCGAGCTTAAGGGTCCAGCAAATTTTTTTGCTGAACTTTCAGCAAAATATGCTGACTTTCAGCAAAATATGCTGACTTTCAGCAAAACGTTACTGGTGATCAACAGAGTTTACTGAACAAATCAGCAAAATTTTTGCTGAAGCCTTCAGCTCGGCAAACTTCAGCAAAATTTTGCTGAAACCCTCAATCGATTTTTAGTGTGTAGTAATAATCGCACTAATCTATCACCTTACGCCTGGCATCTACGTACCAATGTGTGAACCTTCTGCCAACCATATCCCACCAACACTCCGACATCCGCATGAGTTTGTGCATACGCAGAGGTATATTCGATCTGATGTGGATACAAACGATTGCAATCATCACTACCTCCCCCTTCCTCACATTGACCTGCAACCTGACGTGGCAGGCGCCATTGTCGTCTAAAAAATAGAAGATCACCAACGCTCACACACTGAAGATACCTGCTAGTCCCCGGCAGTTAATCTCATTGATTCCTTGTGTGAGTGTAGCTGGTCTGGCGATACCGGAATAGCATCTACGAGCGGTCAATCAAGCTCAAGCTCAGACCCACCATCCCTTGTAGACTACTGTCCATACAAAATTTGAATAGTTTCAGTCCGTAACTTCTAGGTCAGAGTGGCGACGGGCAATCCCAGGGCCCAGTACGCAGATCTTTCACGTTAGCCCTCTGAACCATCCTGGGCACACTGGATTGAAATTAGATAAGTATTCATCCGGGAATTCCTCCCAAGGTTCAACAGGGAATCCTTCCCCATTACTTTAAGGATTCTTGGTTTTGCAGAGAATCTTTTTGAAATTCTTCCGGCTTTCATCCAGAAGTGTTTGTAGTGATTCTCCATAGATTTCTCCGGGAAAGCTCGAGTGATCCCGTCTGGGGTTTGTCCAGTAATTATTCCCATGATTTTCCAGAGTCTTATATGGGCTTCCTTCCCGTATTCCTGCTACATCCAGGGATTCCTGCCTAAATTGCTTCCTCCAGGGAATCCTTTTGAAATTCTTCCCTAAGGTTCTCCACCGATTCCACCAGAGATTCCATACTGGGGATCTACAGGGATTTCCTCTAGGATACCTTCTTAAATTTGTTCCAGCATCAGGCTTGACAGAAACTCCCTCGCGAGAAAATGAGGAAGCGATTTCGTCGATTTTCTGAGGAGTGAAAATAAAACCCAGAAATCACAACGCAAATCCTCAACACCACCGAGTGCAAGCTTGCCGCGCAGCGAGGAGTTCGTCTAACACTCATAATTTCTTGTTGTGTTTCTCACGTCCACTCACACTCAAAAAGCACTCGGGAGTTCCACTCCCATGCATAGAAAGACTCTCAAGGCTCAAAGACTCATCGCACTCAAAAACCCGAAAGAATCATCGGCTCCATTTTCGTTCCCCTCTTCCTCGCTCAGTTTATATTTCCTCTCTGTTGGAGGTTCGTTCGCTTCCTCGCGTCGAGGCAGAAGCAAAACACCGCTCTAGAGCATGTTGCAAAACTCTTTTGATTTCGAGGAGGATTATCAAGCTTGTCCAGCATTCCTCACAGCATTCCAACCAAAGCTTCTCTTGATATTCTTCTTGTGATTCTTTTAGGAATTTTCTTAGGGATTCCTACCATGATTTCTCCAAGGGTCTTATAGGTTTTCCTTCCAGTTTTTTTTTCGGAAAACGCTTCCGAATGACAGGAATTCAATGTCACAGTAGAAATAAATTCGCATAAGGATGCATGCATTACATCGTATGAAGTAGTGTTATAAGTTACTACCCAAGTAACAGAACTAGCTGAATAACAGTTTCTTTAGCTAAAGTTTGATTAGGAGAAGTTTGTTCCACTCTTGTACAACAAAAATGTTTGTTGGGTATCGCAAACATACATACGAACTCATTGCGATTTTCGACACGACATTCTAATGTTTTATTGCAATGAACCTAAATTATTCGCATAGAAGCATGCGAGTGAACTCACAAAATAAAAAATAAATTCGGAACTATGTACTGCGATGACTATACGACTTCGTTTGGTGCTTTATCTTATTAAGACAGCATAACTTGCATAGGTGTATAGATGAAGTTGCATTAATGTAAAAATAAGCTCCTTTAATAATACATACAAAATCGCATAAGCGTGAAACGTTTATGTTGCGATTTGATGTATGATAACAATGAAGGAGCTACTGGTCGACTACGCCAAATAGCTACGAGAAAGTTAACAGTCATTTTCGTTTTTTCAAGTTTGATACTGAGGTGACAAGATGTTTTTTTTTGCGAATATTATTAAGCCACATTAAACACTGCCTTATATCGCAAAAGGGCATACTATACATCGCATTAGATATCGCTTCAAGTCATATACACGCATAATGTAGCTACTTTTGCTGCATCTTATGCGATGTAACTTCCGCATAAGAGAACGTATAACACGATCATAAACTTCATTACACGTGTAAATAGGTTATCTGGAATCATATCTTTCTTTGACAAAGCTGTGCTTTTTGGTTTTATTTTTGTTTTTTATAATTTCCAGCAATTATTCTTGGCGAAGTATTGTAAGCATTTCCTAAAAAAGTTTTGCAAAAATTTTCAGAAAAAAGATGATTTCCTGAACGATGCTCAGAAATGAAGGCTGTGGTGGTTTCAACAAAAGACCGTCAGAATTTCAAATTTCATAAAGAATCTGTCGCTGAACCCAAACATACTATGCCGCTATGTACCATCGAAACACTTTCCTCGTCTTGAACAGTCAGCTGCAACTAGCAACGAAAGAACCCACCCCAAGAAACCCGGTTTCCGTTTCTAGCAAAAAAATCGATTTTCCATTAACCAGTTGTTCGCTCTATGTCTCCCTCTCTGATGGTACAAGACCACCTAGAGACTGAATGACGACGACGTGAAATAGGTGAGCATGTGTTACCTGGATATACAGAAGTTTTCTAAGAGCTTTTTTTTCCTGTTGTTGGTTTCAACAGCAGCAACAAAACTCAAACAGCTGTGGAGGAAACGACCTTTTAGCAATCAGCTACCTACCAAGTAGCGTTCGTCGGTCGTCGATGATTAGGTACCTATGTGTCTCGCAAAGTAGGGGGTTAATGGAAAAAATGTATGTACGGAAGATTGAATTTCCTCTAAGAAAGAAGTACTTACATTTACACCGTTTTCTTGCGAATTGCATTCATTTTTGAAACCATCAATTGAGCTAATGTTTTACTTACTACCTGTTTATCATAGCATGTAAAGTTCTTTGATTCAATCATCGTTTGAACTCCTTCCCCCTTCATTGTAGCTCTATCTTTCAAATACACATCTTTCATCTAAACATTGCATTGAGAGTGTTCACTACAACAAGAAATTTTTGATCGCTTCGTTTCCTTCTTATAGAAATAGTCCGATGCCACACACATTGGCAAACCACTAACCAAAACGAACTCAACCTTTCTCCATGCAACCAATATCTATCTGAGGTAGTGTAGAGGCATTGGTTTTGCGAACTGCAGTGGGCGAGCAAATGTATCATCGATTGCTTCCTCTTCTCCAGAATGACCTGTATGCTACCGTGACGTGGTCTTTATTCTGAAAGTTTCTGTTTTGCATCTCATTCGCTTATAAATTGGTTTAGAAGATCTAACACTCATGATAATTTTGATAAAACATCAATTATTCACAATCTGTCACGTGGTACAAACCACAAATCGTTCTAAATCACACCATCCACAACTGTCACTGCTCATCAGTCGTGCACAGAACCATGCAGATAATCCCCGTTTAAACGTTTTCCTACTAAACCGCAGAACTCTCAACCAGCAATCGTCAAAAGAAGGGATCACCCGACATTACTACGCGGTGGCAGCATAGACAATCCTACTCATGACTAGCAAACCTACCGCAACGAGTTCTAATACGTTCGCCTCGACTAATCGTTTCCTTAGTTGGCGTCGTCGTTCACGTTGCGCCGTCGAGTCGTACGCAGGGAAAATCGCGAGTCGCACGCCGCAATTCCTTAAATAGCATCACGACGCGTGCCATACATCAATGGTACTTGCATTGCGGGAGTAGGTACACTAGCCTACTAGATAGCTAGGGTGACTGAATGAAATGAGAAAAAAATGAGCTTTGAGTAATTCACTTGGAGAGGTTTTTCGGCCATGTCACGCATCTAGTAGACTTTCGAGTTTTCGTCCAGAAAAGTAACTAATGAACATTTCCAGCCATACAGTCATTCTACAGAATCTATCGATTATTCTACTTTTCAGGGTGCAATAAAGATCTTTTGTTTTTTCTTACTTTGCGAACATATGGACATGTAAAATTACTAACGGTAAACTCACACTCACACACACTTACATGTTTAAAATTTGAAAAGCATTTTGTCTTTCATAATTTTTCAAGTCTCGCGTTTGTTTTTATTTTATTTATTTATGTTTCATTTTTTTTTATTTCTACCTTTTGCCTTTCTCGTATTTCTTGAAGACACTACACCATCCTCAAAGTTTTTAAAGTAGCAAATATTGAACAGACACAATACAAAATATGCACTATTTCAACGTTGGTTTTAAAATGATTGTCGGGGTCTCCAGTTAGCCAATTGGTTAAGGCTCCGCCAATCCGGAGACGGCGGGTTCGATTCCCGTTCCGGTCGAGAAAATTTTCTCGACTCCCTGGGCATAGATTATCATTGTACTTGCCTCATAATATACAAATTCATGCAATGGTCGGCAAAAAAAATCTCTTCAATTAATAACTGTGGAAGTGCTCAAAGAACACTAAGTTGAAGGGAGGCAATGCGAACGTACAGAAGAAGAAGAAGAAAATGATTGAAGATTTTCAGGCATAGATTTTTAAAATTTGTCAAATATGTTGTATTTTGTCCATTTTCAAATCATCTTCCAATCATTTCAAATTTTAAATTTTATGATCCCAAGACTCCTCAATAAAAACCCAACTGTACCAACATTGCAAAAACAAGAACACTGACAGGCGCGTGAGATTTACCGCAGCGGATGCCATACCACGTTTGGCGCGGCGTTTTTTATTTCTTTTTTTTCATTTTCCTTTTCAAAAGCGACGACGAAACAATTTGCATGTCACCACACCACACTATGTTAGGGAATCCGTTCAACCGTTTGTTGTTTGTGCGCGGTCAATCGTGCGAACTTGCCTGCAGGCTGCCAGGAAAAAGAAAACTTATGCCAACCAACCGACAAATCGACCGACGTGTGGTGTGGTGTGGTGTGTGGCACGCGTCCGCACGTTTTCGGTTTGTCTAATGATGGTCGGGAAAAGCGAGGGGTTTCTAATTTAGAATGGGTGCGAACTGGTTCAGTCAGGATTTTTTTTTGAAAATGTTTGAAACAGTTGATAATATAATCGATCAAAGGTAGCACAAGTATACGATAACTATATGGAATTTTTGTTTTTATATTTTCTTGTATAATGGTTTTTGCAATCTGAGTTCTGTTTGTCAGTGCTATACATTTCTGCTATATTCACCCAAGTTTTATATTGTTTCCATAGAACTCTGCCAGATTAGTTTTTGTTTTTTTTTTACCGTCTTTCTTCATATCTGATGTTTGTTTTTACATTACACATTTAAAGTTTTTTTTTAATTTTTTGTTTAATATTTGATATTGCTCTCTGTTGTTTCTAAATATGTTTATTTGTTTATTTTCTGCATTTTTTTATACGTTCATTTTATGTAAATATCATTGTTAAATTATCTTCTCTTCTTATCTACTTTTCTCTGCGCTTCCTGGGCTTGCTTTTAGTTTTGTCATCAATTCTGTTCTGTTCTTATTTGCTTCATATTGGAGTTCCTGTTTTGACACTTATTTTGGCTCTAGTATAAGCTCTAATTATGGCTGTAGATCATTTTTATTGTAGCTGTGGCTCATTCCAGGGTAGTGACTAAGATTAAACTAAGGAAAAAATAATAACATATTATGCAATCATAACTCATTTTATTGTTGATGAGTCATTTTGGTATTTTTATATTGTTGGGGAGAATAACATGAGAAGATCAAATTTTGCCTATTGAAAAGAATGGCCTAATGGCAAAACTTGTTATTGGTATGTTAGGAATAAGAGTCAAAAGAACAAAGATAATAACTGGCTTTATGCCGGAAAATAACTCAATAATAATTAATTTTGTTATTATAAGATCAAACCGAGGACAAAACATTTCAGAACTAGAGAAGAATACAGTTTTTTTCTAATCATAAGAACAATTTTTAAACTATGATGAACTATGATGATGATTTCAAATAACTTATTTTGTACTTACTTTGTTCTCATTAACTCGATAATAATTGATTCAATTATTCTACCTTTGTCTTTTGTTTGTTTTTAACATGGTTAAATTTGTTATTGCTATTTTCCAAAATCACTTATTATTTTTGTTCTTTTAGCTCTTATTCCTAACAAGCTGATAACGAACCATTCAGGTATTCATTTTAAATGGTAAAATTTGATCTTCTTTTGTTATTTTGTTCTGCCTGGGTTGTCGTGACCTTTTCTCTGGCTCTGATTCTGAATTATAGATATTGTTATCTTTATCTCGCAACTTATTTTTGGCCCTTTGCTCTGGTTTTATTTTAAACTTCTGTTCTGACTCGCTTGTTTTGGCTTGGAATTTGGCTTTAATACTAAAGCTAAGCTTTGGTTGAGGCTTGTGTTTTAGCTTCTGTCTCTAAATTTGGCTCCGCTGCTATTTTGGATCAAGTTTTGGTTCCAACTCTGCCTCGTCTACAGAACCAGAAGTTGACTTGCTTTGGTTTTGGCTTACTCTGGCTCAAGTGTGCTCAAGTCCTAGCTCTTGCTCTGGCTCACGCGTTGAATCAAGTTCTAACTCTTGCTCTTGTTCTGCTTCTAGCACGTGCTCTGTGCACACTGGCCTTAGTTTTGAATCTTACTCTGGCTCTACTTTTGACTCTTTTCACGGCTTTTGCTTTGGCTGTGGTTTTGGATCTCTCCCCAGCTCTGGATCTTGGTCTCGTCACTTTGGTTTTACCTGGTTTAGGCTATTGTTTTTGTTTTCGATTTGGTTGGTTTTTACTTTTGCTATGTCTTTGGTTTTGGCACCAGTTATGGTTCTTGCCATACCTTTTGCTATGACTCTGATTGTGTATCTTGCTACCTTTATCTCTTAGTTGACTATGTCTCTTGCTAAAGCTATTGTTCGGGTTCTAATTAAAAAAAAAAAGACACGGACACCGTCTTCAGCCAGAGGCTGTCTAGACTGAACGAAACTTAGCACTAGACAACGGACACGACACACATTACGAGCACCAGGATACAAGGAAGAAACATTTCTTACGAAAAGTATCAATCGGAGTGGGAGTCGAACCTTCACCCCATGACATAGTAAAGTTATACGCTGGGTGACGCTAGCTACATGGCCACGAGGTTCTACTGTTTCTGCTGTGATATAAACTCTAGCTTTTGTTCTGGCTGTTGCGCTGACCGAGGTTTCTGTTTTTGACTGAAGCTTTTTTCGGCTGTCTTTGATTTTGAATCTGCTTATATCTCTTGCTTCAATTATGTTTATTATTCTGGCATTAGCTCTGATTGTAGCACTGGCTCGTGTACTGAATCTGGATACAATGCAACTTAGCAGAGTCTAAGTCTTGCTTTTGTTTTGGCCCTAGCTCTTGCTCTTGTTTATCTTATTATTGTTCTGGCTCTGATATTGCCTCTTTTTACAGCTTCTTCTTTGACTCCTGTTTTTGTTTTTTCTTTGGTTGTTTTATTTGCTCTAACCGCGGTTTGGCTCTTATAATTAAGTTCTTGCTCTAGCTCTTGCTCTGACTCTGATTTTAAATTTATCATTGGCGCTTGTTATATTCCTGGTAGGTTATGGTTTTGGTTATGGCTATAGCAATTTAAGTTCTGGTTTAGCTTCGGCTCTGGTTTTGACTCTGGATTATAATCTTTTTTTTTTTCTTCTAATTCTGGTTCTGTTTCTAACTCAAGCTCTGGTTCCGACTCTTGGGTTGGTTTTAGTTTAGGTTTTCCCTAAAGTTATTACTCTGATGGTTTTCTAGTTCCTAGGCTTTGGATTTTGATGTAAGCTTCCATTGTTGGCTCTGGTTTTGGATATTGCTCTGACTCTGACTCCGACTTTAGATCTCTAGATCTGATTTGTGCTATCACTCATGCTCTGGTTTTGAATATGGCTTTGGCTCTAAAGTTGTTTCTGGCTGTAGTTCCAGTTATTGTTTAGGTCTTGCTATAGCTTTGGCTCGGGCTTCTGTTTTGGATTCTGTATCTGATTTTAGATTCGTGTTTAGCTTTTGCTCTGGTTTTGGATTTTCTTGGAAATTGGCTGATTTAAAGCAGAAAAGTGGCCAAGCCCTGCCGAGATGGTTCCACTTCCCTATAGCAATTGATCTGACTCTGAACCCCAACTACTATTGTCATTGCTGTGGTTCTGGCTTTTGTTTTTGCTCTTGAGTATCCGCTCTGGTCCTTTATCTTGCTCTGTTTAGTCTAGATCTGCTTTGGGCTTTTGTTATGGATATGATTTTAGATGTGATGCTGACTGATGCTATAATTCTGGTTTTAGTTGTAGCAATAGCTCTGGCTTTGATTTGCTATAGATCTAGTCCAAGCTGTTTCTAACTCTGTCTCTGGTTTTGGCTTAAGTGCTTGCTTTTGTTGTGAATTGTTCATTTTTTTCTCTTGCCTGATTTTGCTCTAGCGCCGATTCTGTCTAAATTTGGTTATAGTTCTGTATTTTAATCTGGTTTGTTCTAGTTCTGAATGCAGCTTTTGCTCTAATACTCTGATATATTGGCTTTGGCTCTTGCTCCAACTCTGACTCTTTCTCTGCATCCATCTGTTGATCTTGCACTGACTAGAAATTAAGCTCTGGTTCTGATTCTGATTGGGGCATACGCATTGGTTCTAGTTTTTATTATGGCTTGCTTCAGCTCCAACGGCAGGACCGATATACTTGTTATTGTTAACTATTTACTTCTGATCATTTGTGTATTATACTTCCTCTGTCCTTTCTTTGTCTGTTCTTTGTCCGTCCGCTGTGTGTTTGTTCTGTCCCTATTGTTTATCTGTTTTCTATCTTTTGACCGTCGATTCTCTGTCTTTTCACTTTTTGCTCACTATCTGTTCTCTGTCTGTTCCCTGTCTGTTCTTTGCCTTCTCGCTGCTTTTTTTTTATCTGCTCTTCGTATTTTCACAGTTTGTTTTCTGTCTGTACCCTGTCTGTACTCCGTCTGTGTGCTGACTGTTCTCTCTCTTCGTTTTTCGCTGTTTATTCGCTGTCTATTCTCTGTCTTATCTCCATATTTTTGTTGTCCGTTCGCTGTTAGTTCTTCGTCTGTTTCTTAATCTGTTTTCACTCTCTCTTCTGTCTATTATCTGCTTTTATCTGTCTGTTCTCTGTCTGTTATCTGTCTCGGTTGTGCGGCTCCGTGGTCATGCGGCTAGTGTCACCAAGCTGTAGTCGCATCATGCTGACGAGCATGGGTTAGATTTCCACCGTTGCTGTCAGGAAAAGTTTTCGGCTGTGTCACTGGGCGTTGCATGCTAGTCTATTTCCATTGCATTGTTTAGTGTCATGCTTCAAATAGCGAAAAGGCTCGCTGGAAGCAATGAACGTGTACGTGCCTTTTCCTCTATCTGTGCTCTGTCTGTTACCTGTTTGTTTTCTGTCTGTCCCCTGTTTTTTCTCTGTCTGTTACCTGTTTGTATTCTGTCTGTTCCCTGTCTGCTCTTCGTCTTTTCCTGGTCTGTTTTTTTTTTGTCTGTTGGCCTTCTGTTCTCTGTCTGTTGTCTGTCTACTGTCTGTTTGTTTCCTGTCTGTTCTCTGGCTTATCTCTGTCCGTTCTTTGCCTTTTTCTGTCCGTGTTCTCCGTCTTTTCGTTGACGGTTCATTGTCTGTGCTCTGTCTGTTGTCTGCTAGTTTTATGTGTGTTCTCTGTATTTTCTCTGTTTGTTTTTTTTTTGTCTTTTCGTTGCCTGTTCAAAACTGTTTGTTTCCTGTATTCTCTGTCTATTCTCCACCTTTTTGATGTGTGTTTCCTGTCTGTTCGCTGTTTATTCTCCGTCTGTTCGCTGTCTGTTCGCAATCTGTTCTCTCTCTGATTTCTGTATGTTCTCTGTCTGTTCAAAACGGGATGGTAACATAAGGCTGAATTTCAAAAGGCTGAATGCACATAAGGCTGAATACAAAAGGCTGAAACTATGGATATGTAACAAAAGGCTGAAATTACAAAAGGCTGAAATTACAAAAGGCTGAAATAACAAAAGGCTGAAAACATGGCAAATTCCAAAACTTGAAATATGCATGATAATGAACTCTATAGAATCTGATTTAAAAGATGGTATTACACAAGGTATTATATTTTCCGGAATGCTATTCCCCGGAGTGGCATTTGCCGAAATGTCGTTCCCGTTGGTGCTGTGTCATTATGCCGAAGGATATCAGGCCTCAAATGCCACTAAGGCGAATGGGTTATAATGATTTTAATGCAAAGGAGGTTTACTAGACAGCCTAGTAGAATGGTTAAATTATGATCTATGCATTTACCTCGAAAGAACAGCCTTTCTAAAAAAGCGGGAAAAATCTCTAATGGAAGAGTAAGTATTGTGGCCGCAAATAATACAGTATAACGACCAAGCGGAAAGATTTGATGATAATATCTGCATACTAATAACTCACCCGTGAGTGATGTTTCCTTCTTTTAAAAATAGGCTGTTCTTTTGAGGTATTTGCATATATTCAGTGTTGGCATTCTTACCAATGTGTAAAATGCAGCGAGCTTCTGCGTGCGCATATTCCTTAAAAACGATTCATCGGAGATTTCTCCTTCTTTTGAACATAGGCTGTTCTTACTGTGTTTGAATGTTATAGCTGCATCTTTTTTATCAAAGGTTTTCCTTCTTTTAAAATGTTGGAAGAACCATAATTTAAGTTCAGGTGTTGAAGCTGCTTACTTTTTACCAGATGTTTCTCCTTCTTATAAAATAGGCTATTCTTTCAAGCAGTATTGTATTCGAACATAACGTGAGCCAAAAATGAACTGTACACTTTAAATTTTTTGGTCGACAAAGCATTGAACTTGCCTGTCAGAGCTTTTGCTGCTTAAGAGCGCCCGCTCGGTTCCCATTCGACTCTGAGTTCACATGCGCTTATCTTCTTCATCGAATCCTATGTGTCTTCTTTCCTAGGACTAGAACCTTGTGCCGCATCTACATGTTTGGACGTTATTATGTTATTTGTGGGGTTTTTTTTCGTCACCGTTGAATTTTATGTTTCGAGATTTGTTGATTTTTTTCGGTGAAAAAAGACTTTCCAAATCGTTTTGGCATAACGTTTCGGCCTACTTCATTCAGCCATCATCAGATACAAAACGTTTGTTCTCCACCACTGTGGCCTATCAACTTGCCAACATTATGTTATGTCACAGGGAAATGCATCATAGATCCTTTGCTACGACATTGTGGTCTCGGATATTGAAATACAGCTCCAGGAATTTAGATTTTTCGAAACACACGATGCGATGGTCGGACTGGTTCCCTCTTCAATAAAAGGAGATTGAATTAGCCCAAAAGATTGCCAAAATGGCGCAAATATGACCATTTTAGTATCACAGATACCAGGGTAACATGTTAGTCAGCATGCTACGGGTTCAGTCCTTTCCAGTTCATGACGCGCTCAATTTGCATGTTCAAATATATTTGATCGCAGTGTGCCGAGTATGAACTTCAATGCAAATTGAACGCATTCACACTGCAGTGCAATTCGGTTCTGAATTCTTATGCGCACAACATTGGGGGAAATAGTTTCTGTCGATATGTGATGCTAATAAACCTGTTTATAGTCACCCGGAGTTCCTTGGAAAACTTAATCAGGAATGGCCAACTGATGGACCGATGATCACACTCTATTGGTTTAGGCAATTTTATGATTTTCGATAATTCGCGCCAATAACTCCGTTACTGTATTGTATTAAAGCATATGATTGGATTTTCCAAAACCCATGTTGACCGGACTGGTACGCTCAGATATGGTTCCAATAGCAGAAGAATTTCTGAATCTAATGAGTTCAAAATGTTTGAAATCTGTGGAAACAGGTAGGGAGGTATGGCCATTTCTGTTTCGCGGATTTCGCTAGTGTTCAATTTAGAGCTCGCACGCGTTATAAATTTAGAACTGAACAAAGTTCAAACATTTTTGAGCAACAGTTAGGTATAATAGTTTTTGCCTCAACTACCGCTTATTACCCGAATTACCCGAACAATTGTTTACATCTAAGACTCATTCAACCTAGTTTCCGAGTTGACACACATAATACTTCGAACGAGTGGAAATAAATTGTTGGCGAAATCCTTTGTCAATATGAGCTAAAATAGTTTAGTATTAGCGGGGTATTGGCCGATATGATACTGAAGAAAGTAAAATAACATAGACATTATGAGACCGAAATCCATAACATTATGTTCTTTTCATCAGTTAGAGTTAGCTCACGTAACCAGATGTCCATTCGATGAATAGTCAAATCGATTGAATGTCATATACTTCCTCTTCCGTAAAATGGGTTTTGACCAAATGTACTTTCGAGCAAAGATTCTTTTGTTTCCTATGATCATTTTCAAGTCGAGTCAAATGTTTATCAAAGACCAATAGATTAGCCATAAATGTCCAAAATGTCATTTCATTTGATTCTCTACAACTTTCAAAACTTTTCAACATTTTATATAATATCTTTCAGCCTTTTGATATATTTCAGCCTTTTGATGCTTTCAGCCTTTTGATCATTCAGCCTTATGTGTTTCAGCCTTTTGATCATTCAGCCTTATGTGATTCAGCCTTTTGTACGTAACCCGTTCAAAACTGTTTCCCGTATATTCACTGTCTGCTCTCTGTCCGTTTCCTAACTGTTCTCTGTCTGTTCATTGCCTTTTCGCTATCTGTTCTCTGTCTGCGCTATGTCTGTTTTATGTTTGCTATCTGTCTGTCTTCGGTCTGTTCACTTTTTCATCTCAGTATCCCAAGTAACAATTTAAATTCCTTTTAGATTTGTTTATTTTTATGGAAGCTTTATCATAGCATGAAGAATTCATGAAACATTTATAGTTGTTTTTATCAAGAGAAAATAATCTCCGTTCGTATGCGGTTTTTAAGTTTTCTTTAAGTGAATTTTGAAAATTGTGCATAAAACAACTTGACTCCCTAAGGCATTTGATCTTATAATAAGTTTTAAGACGTATTTGAAGTTATTTTCAACACATAACATCAGCAAAGTTTATTAAAAGTTTATGCTTTGTTTATTCAAGTACAATTTATCTGAGTTATTCTCCTTTAAAAACTTCTTAAAGCTTTTAATTCTTGAGCTAGAGCCACTAGTCTGGAACAAGAACTATGCAGAATAATAAAATCTTATTAATTCAAATAATAAATTATGCAATGAATTGGCTTTTTTATGCAAATATAAACACTCAAACATTTTTGCTCACTGTTAATTTTGCCATTTTGGTGCTCAAAAGTAATCATATCGACGAAATATTCATTTTATAGCCAATCAAAAATGCGAGTAGCTTGCTGGGGTCGTCCAACCTTCAGCCAGTTACTCACACAGGCCACAGCAGCTGGAATCGAAAATGAAATGGGTACTTACTGTGACTCTTCTCGTCCTTATGCTAAATAGTGTAATACTAGTAAGTTTTAGAAATGCACTTATTAAATAGACGAAACTATAATAGAATTGGCACTTCCTGAAGCAAAATGTACAGAAACAACTTTCTAGCTCCAAAAAGGTAAACAAACAATTTTCAAAGGCTGTTACTCTTGAATAAAACGAATAAGTTTCATTTAAGACGAACAAATCTGCCTTAAGATCATCATTAGTAAAAACAATCTTCAATAAATGCTGTAGATTTTATGCAAGGCGACTTGGTTCCATCATTGTTTTGAGGTGGTTTGGATTAAAGGTAATAATAATTGATGGCGGCTGCATGAGTTTTGTTCGCTTGGAACGGCAGCCATGTTTAGAAAGAATTGAAAAAGTGGCGTAGCCTTTTGTTTTTATAGGAAATTTATGTCTTCGTATAATAATAAATGATATTATTTTTGAGGCGCTTTGTTATTTTCGTATGTTTTGGGTGGCATATCAACGACAAAGTGGGTATGGCACGGAAAATTTTGATTCCCTGTCATCAATGATCTGTCAGGCAATTTTAATGCATTAGCCATTTCAATTTGATGAAAATTGATTCGCAGTTCAATTAACATCCATGAAACAAAACTAGTTCGCATCTGCATAATGCTGAGGTAAAAGATTTCATTTATCATGCACTATTAGCATTTTTGAGAAAGACAGCTAAAAGATCAACATGCTTCAAGCTATTCTTATTAAAGTTTTATGAAGTTCTTATAATTAATCATCAGTGTTAGTACATAAATACAACTAGTTTCAAAGCAGTCTTCAAAACCAGTCTTGAAGATCTCCTGAAGAGTGGGCCAGATTAGTCTTATGAATAGTTTATACCTATTTTATCTCGGATTTGCAGAACAAAGAGCTTTATTGCTAAGTTTTATTATTCAATCTTAGAAATAACTTCAGGATTGCCACAAAAGTATAATTGTTACTTGGGATGTGATCTGTTTGTTCTGCCCTTTCTGTTTTATCTGAAAATGTGCAGATCTGTCTTTTATCGAGGGTCTAGATTTGTATTGTTCGGTGCTCACCGTATGTTTAATCTGTGATCTTTTGACTATTATCTCTGTTCCGTGTATGTGTCTTGTTTGTGTCTATCCTTGATCTGTCTGTGTTCCATGTCATGTCTGCTCTCTGTCTGTACTTTGTCTGCGTTTCTTCTGTGTTCTGTTTATTTTCTGTTTATCTTTTATCTTTGTTCTATCTGTGTCCTATTCGTATCACCTTAATATTTTGTCTGTGTCTGTATCGGATATGTTTAAATTTGTGACTGTGATCCTCCCGCATTCTGCTCTGTTTCGTCTTTGTTCTGACTATGTGTTGACTGTCTAACTGTCTGTGGTTGCGTGTACTTCATTGTTTTTGTCTGTATTTGCTGTATATTCATCCTGTGTTTTGCCTGAGTTATGTCTGTTCTTCATCTGTGTTTAGTCTATGTTCGCTGTATCTCAAGACTATATAATCTATGTGTGTCCATCTGTTTTGTCTGTATTCTGTTTGTCTTCTGGCAGTATTTTGTTTGCATCTATCTGTGATATATGTGAACTGTCAGTGATACGGCTGTGCTTCATCTGTGTTATGTCTATGTTCTATCTATCTTCTGTGTGTAACCCAACTGTATTTTGTTGATTACTTGTCTTTGATCTGCCTGTGTTACGTCTGTGCTCCGCCTGTTTCTGTTATGAACGGAACCTGTTTTGTCCGTTTTCTGTTTGAGTTTGTCTTTTCTCTGTCGTTGTATATTTGAGTTTTATCTGTGTTCATTCTTTGTTTAGTCTATATGTGTCTGTGTCCTTTTTGCTTACAATTTGTGTACTTCCTGAGTTATATCTGATCTTCATCTGTGCTCTGTTTATGTTTGGTATGTCTCCAATCTGTGGTCCATCTGTGTTCTTTTTATGTTTGTATTTTAAATGTGTTCTGTCTGTGGTTGTCTATGTTCTGTTTGTCTGTTGTTTCATGTATGTTCTACCAGCATTTTGTCTGTAAATATATATGATGTGTTCTGTCTGTGTTAGGGAACGTCCATAAATTACGTCACGCAAAAATCGAGCTTTTTCAACTCCCCCCCCCTCCCCCCTATGTCACACTTTTTGTATGGGACCTCTGAAATTTTTGTATGGGTTGTCACGCTTTGCTGAACATCCCCTCCCCCCTCAAAGCGTGACGTAATTTATGGACGTTCCCTAATACGGCTGTACTATGACTAGGTTATGTGTATTTTAACTGTGACTTGTTTAAGTCCATCATTGATCTGTCTGTGTCATACCTAAGCCTTGTCTGTTGTCTACCTTTGTTTAATTTCGCTTCTGTCTGAGTTCGATGTTCGCTCAGTTCATGTTCTGGTCATGTTCCGTTTGTAATCTGTCTAATTTATGTCTGTTTTTAGTTTGTTTGTCTTTGATTTGCCTGTATCTATTTGTATTCTATATGTGTTAATTCTGTCCTTTCTTCTGCTTATGTACACTCGGTATGTCAGTATTTTGTGGTTTACCTGTGTTCTCCTTGTGTGCTGTTCGTCTTCTGTGTTGAATCTGTGTTCTACATGTCTTTTCTCTAAGTTCTATATTCCCTCTGCCTGTGTTATGTTTTTTTTTATCTTCTCTTTGTGTTTTTCTGTTGTATTTTTGTGTTATTCCTGTAATGTTTTATCACTGTTCTTGTCCATTCTTTTCATATATCCGGTCTATTTATTCGAATTTTCCGTATCAGTCTAACCCGGCACGCATCATTACATCTCCTCACGACACATCCGACAACTAGATCAATCCAAATTTGCCATGTTACAATTAGCTGGCGTGCTCCCCTCTTCTCGTCAATTGTATGCGTCGTCATCGTCAACGAGTGCAATCGATCCGATGATGACGACTCGATCCGAATCAGCAACGACGACGACGACGACGACGACGGCGGAAAGGATCGATAACCACACGTTCGGGTATTTTTGTCTGCAAGTGCAACGCGTGGTGGATTCGCACCATTTATGGTTTTGTTTTGGGTTAGATTTGGTTGGCGGATCTGGCGATGCCATCCGTTTGGCCTTTTATGGGATGGACGCCGCAGTTTGATCGGGGGTTTTCCGATGCATTTAGAGGATCCATACCAAATTGAGCGATAGTTTAGGATTAGAAATTAAAGTTTGGTACGGCTTACTAGGATGATCCCTTCGAATAGATTGCAGCTAGGAAGCCGATATAAAAGCCAATGATCGGCGATCGAGGATCTCAGTCATTGATAGTGTTTCGAAGCAGGCGACAAGTAGAGTACACTATCTGAGCTGTGGTGCTACCGTTGTTGGAAGGTTAGTCTTAGAAGTGGAAATTTGGAAGGTGTATTAGATTGGAAGTTAAGTGATGTAACCGTTGTTCTAGAGATGGAAGAATTCTGTTGGAGTTCAGTGCGATTATAAAGAACTGTTTCAATAATTGGAAGGCAAAAAAATGTTACGTAATAGCTTATGTTGAAAGTGATTGTGAATCTATAGACTGTAAACTGCGTGAAGATTAGCAATTCAGCTCGAATTTGTTGGCTCTACAAGTTCTAAGATGTTTGTCACTTTCGAAGCAGCTTAAGAACTTAAGAATTCAATTGGTTTTAAGGAGGTTTTGATAAATTTTATAACACCAAAATGCAATTATTTTGGTATTATGATGGTTTTAAAATCTGTCTTAATTCCATTTGCCTTCTGAATGCTGCTTGGTTTATGCTGAACTAAGATTAGTTTAACATTACGAATGCTCAGGGTCACATAGATGCTCAAGCAGTGGCGATTTCCTAACCTCAAATCTACCAGTTCCACAAGTGTAAATTCTAGAATTTTCGCATCAAGGTAGCAGGTAATTGACAAAAAATAGCGATAATCACAGTTTTGGTCCATTTTCAATTTAATCCTGTCGTAAAAATCTCCACAATCGAAAGTTTTTTGGTCGTTGAACTGGTTAAAAGTGAGGTTGCGAGACGCCATTGTGTTCAAGATCTTAAAACTCCAACAAATTCTGAATGAAGTCCTCGAAATGTTACAGACTTAACGAAATATTGTGCCCAATCTACAAACATTTGAAGCAAAATTAAATAAATTGTTCCACTAAAACAATACTGCAAAGCCGAAACTATCTCGGATCTCCAATCACAGTCGAACCAGCATAACATTTGAAGCAACTATTTGAAGAAACCTCGGCTTACCAGAAGTTCTTGGATAATATACACTTACTGTATGGAACTTCCAGAGCAACCATTTGAATTCCAATTAGTTTTGAGGAGGTTTGGAGAATGGTCAGCAAACCTTTATTCTTTTATTTTGGTGTTATGAGAGTGCAAAAGACCACCTCGTGTCAGGTATAGGTATTACTTGGGTGCAAAACTATACAAATTATTCAGAAACCTTCAACAGTTTACTGTTGGATCTTGTAGAAACGATTGCATCACTATGACTTCAAAGCGTTCTTCATGAGTACTGTATATCATCTACTGTGTAACACAAACTTTACGCTTACAACATTCTATCTTCCCTCATCAGCTCTCCCTCCCGTGCCTCTTCACCGCCTTTGGCTTTCGTCCGATCTCTTTCTCTCCGTCTCGTAGACCCTCACTAACTAGCCACAATGTGTGACGATGATCAGGGAGCGTTGGTCGTAGACAATGGATCCGGCATGTGCAAGGCTGGCTTCGCTGGTGACGATGCCCCGCGTGCCGTATTCCCATCCATCGTTGGACGCCCCCGGCACCAGGGTGTGATGGTCGGTATGGGTCAAAAGGACGCCTACGTAGGCGATGAAGCCCAATCGAAGCGAGGTATTCTGACGCTCAAGTATCCAATCGAGCACGGTATCATCACCAACTGGGACGACATGGAAAAGATCTGGCATCACACGTTCTACAACGAGTTGCGAGTGGCGCCCGAGGAACATCCGATTCTGCTGACGGAAGCCCCGCTGAACCCCAAGTCCAATCGTGAGAAGATGACTCAGATCATGTTTGAGACGTTCGCTGCTCCGGCCGCCTACGTTGCAATCCAGGCTGTGCTCTCCCTGTACGCTTCCGGTCGTACCACCGGTGTCGTCCTGGACTCCGGAGATGGTGTCTCGCACACTGTCCCCATCTACGAAGGTTATGCCCTGCCACATGCCATCCTGCGTATGGACTTGGCTGGTCGCGATTTAACCGACTACCTGATGAAGATCCTGACCGAGCGAGGCTACTCGTTCACCACCACAGCCGAGCGGGAAATTGTCCGCGATATCAAGGAGAAGCTGTGCTACGTCGCTCTGGACTTCGAGCAGGAAATGCAGGCCGCTGCCGCATCTTCATCGTCGGAGAAGTCCTATGAACTGCCCGACGGCCAGGTCATCACCATTGGCAACGAGCGCTTCCGAGCTCCGGAAGCCCTGTTCCAGCCGTCCTTCCTGGGAATGGAAGCCACCGGTGTTCATGAGACTGTCTACAATTCGATCATGCGTTGCGACGTGGACATCCGTAAGGATCTGTATGCTAACAGTGTCCTGTCCGGAGGTACCACCATGTATCCAGGTAATTTCCCGACATCTACAAAGCCTTCACACTGATGACTAATCTGACTATCCCCCACCCATAGGTATTGCCGATCGTATGCAGAAGGAAATCACCTCGCTGGCTCCGTCCACAATCAAGATCAAGATCATTGCCCCGCCTGAGCGTAAATACTCCGTCTGGATCGGTGGTTCCATCCTGGCTTCGCTGTCCACCTTCCAAACGATGTGGATCTCCAAGCACGAGTACGACGAGGGCGGCCCAGGAATCGTCCACCGCAAGTGCTTCTAAGCAACGCATTATGCCTCGACCACCACCACCAAGTATCAACGACAACTACCAAGAACTGCCACATAATAATCATGATAATTATAGGAAGCACTGCCCCCCTCATCCCCACCGAAGAAAGCACGGTCCCGCTGCCATACCGGGGCGCGTTTGCTCGGGGGTAGTGTGCGCTCGCGTCCATTTTTGCTACTACTACTTCTACTACATCTGCTACATCTAATTACATCATACTACTATTTACTACCACTAGGTACTTCTGCTTTTTTTCTTTGCTATTATAAACAGGTTTTTTATTTCTGACAAAAAAAACTGTTTGCACGTCACCAACAAAAAAAAAACTTTACAGTTTGAGAAATTTTATTGTGCGAAAGAAAAGCCTGTTCACCATTCGGTCATAAAGTGCAATTCGATTTATCTCTCGACACTTCATAGGATGTATCCGACAAACATGACAGTTCTGGCAAGTTGTCCTGTATAATATTCATCGGCAAACTCATCATATCAATTAGTTTATTACGCGCTTCGCGTTACCTGAATTCTAGCAATATTGTTCAGTTTATTTGTTTACTTGTGAATGAAGACTGCTTTGAAATAAATCAACTATTTTAATTAACATGCTAATATTTTCTAAACATACATTTTGAGCTTGAGCTTGATTGACCGCCCATTGATGCTACTCCAGTATTTCCAGACCAGCTACACTCATACAAGGAACCAATGAAATAAGTGCTGGGACTAGCACACATTTTCAGTGTCGATTTCTCGATTTTTGCTTACACTAACATAGCCAAGTGTAAATTACAATGATTGATTGGTCTGACATTCATACACGCAACAGAAGCTCTTCTTTGATGAACAAATTAAGATTTGAATTATGAAAAAAAAAATATCCACTCACTAATACACATCGTTCGTTTCTTTTCACAATCTAAATCTCCTTTGGATGGAATTAGTGGAACATCTACTACACGTCTCTG